>NC_034011.1:7805342-8069846 GCF_000346465.2 Prunus persica
CCTGGAGAGTGCAACTTTTAATAGAGCAGAAGTGAGAGAGCGAAATGTTATGTTGCGCGAAATCTGAAAATTTTAGGGTTCAGGGTTAGAAGTATAAGAATAAGAGCCAAATATAAAAAAATTTAGGGCGCGCGAAAATTTTTAGAGCGCGCGCTCTTTAAAACGTCGAAAGAAAAACCATGGCGAAAGTTCTACAAGAACCGACGTAAATGTAATATTCCACGACGGAAACACTGAACGTAACGCCGTTTATTTTGACGCTTCATTTTTCGGATTAATTTTAAATTTATTTTGAATATTTTGATATAAAGACGACTGAAAAACCACGTCGGGGTTAAGAAATTGAAAACGTTGTAAATTATAATAGACGACTTACATATTAAAATGACGTCGTTTAAAGTAGAAACCATGTCGGATATTTTACTGCACGACGTAACATATGTATTCCACGACTCAACCACCGTCGTTAACAATTAATACCCCAAACCCTTAAAACTAAATTATATAATTTTAAAAATTAAGTTTATAAAAGGGTTTATGGTTTTACAGCCTAATATATACCCTAAACTACCCAAAAATTATACTTTAAAAATAAACCCCAATAAATAACAACCCTAATCTCTAAACCCTAGACTCTAAACCCTAAACCATAAAACTAGAAGTGATTTTATGACTCATCAAAACAATTTTGTTTTGGATGGTCATTTTAAATTTTTGTTATTCAAAATGAATTTTTTCAAGGTTTAGGGGGAAGAAAATATATCAATGACTTCATTGGAGTTGACTTTGCATTTTTCTGATTTATTTTAAATTTATTTTGAATATTTTGATATAAAAATAATAAAATATTCTTATCACAACAACAAACCACGTCGGTGTTAATAAATTGTAGACGTTGAAAATTGTAATAGACGACTAAGTTGTTAAAATGACGTCGTTTAAATGAGAAACCATGGCTGATATTTAACTATCCGACGTAAAATATATATTCCACGACCTAACCGCTGTCGTTACAAAGTACTACCCTGAACCCTTAAGAAATTGAAGACGTTGTAAACCATAAACGACTCAATTGTTCAAAGAACGTCGTCTAAATATCCTTTTACGTCGAATTTGTTTAAAACGAAACAACAAAAAAGGACGGCTTTTGACTTTATTACGTCGTTGGAAAAGTATTACACGTCGGTTACGCAATTTGTATGTTTGTTTTTTTTTTAATTTAAGAAAACCTCAACAAATTTTTACATTATATATTATAGACAAAATTTGTACATTATACATAAATATCAAGTGTTCAATAATTGCCCTGTTTAATAATTTGGAAAACAAACTCTGCCCATTCATTCCGGACTTCATCAATGGCTTCTTGGGGGTATGAAACTTCCTAGTTTCCCTTGGCATACTGCATAAACAATGACTATTAGGGTTTATAAATAAAAAGAAATTCAATCACATATTTTTCATAACCGACGTAGTATATCCATTCAACGACGTTAATTTTACATGACCGTCGTTGATAATACAAAAAACGACGTGAAATGTATGAAGGTAATTTCTTCTTACCTTATTCTCAAACCCCAAGGAAGGATCCATGATGATGTCCCTCATGAAGCGCATCACATAATACCCGCATTCGACATTGCTGGGTTGCTTTGGTGTGCCTGAGAGAGTTTTCCAAATTACATTTTTACGTCCTGCTCGGGCTATGTGGGTATTATATATTTTTAAAGCACTGTTCACGATGTTTTTCGCCTCTTCGTCGACCACACGATGACCTGACAGAGGATCCAGAAAATAGACGGTCTCCTTCTTTGCTCTTACAATCAGCAAGATCCAATGAAGGCTGCACAAAATTAATATAAAAACGACGGTTATTTACAAAAACGACGTATTATAGTATTTCACACGACGAAATAAAGTAGATAACGACGACATTATATATTTATCACGACGATAAATAAATACCGACGTGGTTAGTAGTTTCAAACGACTAAATAAAATAAAACACCGACGTGGTTAGTTTATAAGCTGTCATTTATTGAAAATCATAAAAACAAAATCCTAAGGAGACTAACCCTGGATTGTAAGGCATCATGAAAATATGTTCACCGTCTGTCTTCTGAAGTCGAGCTGCTACCAGTCGTGATCTTTCAGTTATTGTGCCAGAGTTGGCACTAACTGTAGCAGGGTCGATAAAGCCAACCATGCTGCACATATTGGCTTGTTTCAAAACATCGTGTAAGTACCTAAATACATAAAATAATATAAACAAGTCAGCACAAAAAAACACGACGGTTATGTATAAAAAAACGACGTATTATAATATTTCACACGACGTACTGAAATAGATGAGGACGTTATAATGTATTTATCACGACGGTAGTTAGTTAAGACGACGTGGTTAGTTAGTTAAGACGACTCAATATATAAACCAACGAGGTATTATTTTAGAAGTACAAACCTCATATATACAGCCAATACAGTAGCTCCAATTTCTTCCATGCCTGCAAATTGTGTAATATCTTCAGGCAGGAGGAAGGTATCGCGCTCACCACCAAACACCTCCTTATCAATTGTAAATTGGAGTGTCTTATCCTCAGGCAGGAGTGTCGTTTCCACAAAACGACAAAGAGTTTTTAAAGAAGATGGTGCCTCCATATTTGAATAAGCACCAACTTCAATAACCTGTTTAAAGAAATAAAAAAAATGATGTGGTAATTCAATAAAGACGACGGTTTAAGGAATAAAACGTCGTCTTAAAAATATTTAAACGACGGTAAAAAAACTGTCGTGGTAATTCAATAAAGACGACGGTTTTATGAATAAAGCGTCGTCTGAAACCATTTAAACGACGGTGCAAAAACCGTCGTTTAAATATTTTATTACGTCTTAAAAAAAGTCCGCCGTCTAAGTTTTAAACAAACGACGGATTAAATAAAAATATCGACGTCTGAAATTTTGAAAAACAAATAAAAAAGGCAAAGTTATGTGAACATACCTTGTCGTCATGCTTTTCTTCATCTTCTTTCTCCTTTTCTTCTTCCTTCTCTTCATCTCTTTTTTCTTCTTCCTTCTCTTCATCTGGCTGATGTTTCCCCATTTTGGCAGTATCATCCTCCAAATGTAGGGATCTCACATCACCTCCAGAGCAGCTAGCTTTGTCAGACATTGGATTTTTGGGGCTTTAGCTAATTCTTGGTTTAAGCATGCTTGGATCAAAATTGGGAATTAATTGGGAAAGCTGACTCAGGAAATGGTCCCTCTCAGCCTCTACCAATTGTTTTGTCCTAGCCTCCATCCTTAAGGCCTCTTCCCTTGCCTTAGCCTCCATCTTTTTAGTCTCTTCTTGAAGGAGAACTCTTAAACTGTCCTTCAAACGGTCGTCAAAGCTCACCCTCTGTGGTTTGGGCAAATTGAAATATTGCCTTGGGGAAACACCAGCACCAACTCCCCTCAGTCTGCCTGGATGCTCGGGGCCCAAAGCCATGGTCAGCACATCATTGCTGCCATCTACTCTGACTTTGCCTTCCGAGACTTGTTTCTGCAATTCATCCTAAAAAAAGATAAACAAAAAAACACACGACGGTTATTTATGTACAAACGACGTATTATATAATTTCACACGACGCAATAACGTATAAACCGACGTTATTATAACTTATCACGACGGTAGTTATACCGACGTGGTTATTTATTTAAAACGACGAAATGAATAAACAACCGACGTCTTATGCTATAATTAAAGATAACAGAGTAGTGATTCCTATTTAGACCGTTAACGACGTTTTTAAAAAAGTTTCGACGTGGTAATATCATTCAAACGACGCGAAAATGAACCACCGACGTCTTATGCTATAATTACAGAAAATTAGTAGTGATTCCTATTTAGACCTTTAACGACGTTTTTAAAAACTTCTCGACGTGGTAATATCATTCACACGACGAAAAATATAACATACGACGTAATAAGAATAATTCACAGTTTAATAAAAATTTAAAACAGAGTGATAGTAGGCTTACAATTAATTTTGCTTTCTCTGCCACCTTTGGATCAGGGATGTTACCATGTTTGTCCTGTCTAGCTCTCTTCCATAAGGTAGATCGATCAATTTCTACCCCAGGCATGGTTTCCTCCAATTGATCCTCCAATCCAGCATATCCTTTTCGAGACAATCGATGATTGTACTCGAGTTTCTCCCTAATCTGTGCATGTTGAGAATGCACAGACTCAAAATCTTTGGATAGCCTTGAAGCTACAAAGGCATCCCATTGTGCTTTCTCTATGAATTTATATGTTTAAGGGGGTTGGCTTAATTTCTCCCTGTCATTGGTGTATGGAAGGATATAATGCCTCATTAGTGTAGACTTGAAATCCTTCCATTTCTTGGAAGCAGAAGCTAAAACAGAGGTCTTGCCCCCTTGGCCTACAACAAAAGCCATGTCAACTGCTTCCCAAATCTGCTCCTTTATATCCTTGGGGATTTGGGACCATTTCTTGTCCACAAGTGGGATCCTGGAGCGTGCCAACACACCAATATACGACTGCATCTCAATATGTGCTTGGCCAACACCTTTCCCCCTTTTATTGTACTCAACAATTGGCCTCAGTTTCTGAAGCTTTCTCTTCACAACACGAGGCATTGTGCTCATACCTCGACCAGTCTTTGAATCATCAGAGATTGTTGTCTGGCTGGTTTGTTCTGTCTCAGCAGATGATGAAGCAAACTTCATCTTCTTCGAAGACTTCATCTCCTTCGAAGACTTGTCTTGAGGAGCTACCATTCCAAGCTTCTTGGAGCCAGAATCCTTAGTTTGTTGTTGAGAAACCATTTTAACAGACAAAACTGCAAGTGAAAATATTTCAGGAAAACATTAAGAACACAAACGACGGTATTAAAAAAATACGACGTATGATATGATTTTAGACGACGCAATGAAATAATCTCAGACGTAATAAATGTTTAAAACCATTATTTATATAACGTCGTGGTATATATGTTCACACGACGTCAATAGTAATACACGTCGTGGTAAAACTATTATTTATATAACGTCGTGGTATTTATGTTCATACGACGTCAATAGTAATACACCGTCGTGGTATTAACATTCACACGACGTAAAACAATAAGATATTTTGTCGTCTATATTAGATACCAACCCTAGTTTCTTTTTCTTTATATTTTATCAAATAAGGGAAAAACAAAAACCATTGTTCAGAGAAATCAAACCTGCAATTAAACAAGCATATAAAAAAAGACTATTATTTTAAAAACAACTTTGTCAATTTTCAGACGACGCTAGAACAACTGACGAACCGTCGTGGTCTACCGTCGTCTTATTTAGTTGATGTAGTTGTCTTCAAAGTTGGAAACTTTCTCTCTTTGTCTGTATATTTTATCAAACTTGGAAAGAAGTAAAATGATTTTGGCCAGAAAAAAGGTAAAAAGATTTTTCAAACAAAAAACGTATGAGCATGCAAAACAGTAACCAAAATAGTGAAAATGAAAGCTTACCTTTTGCGTGCAATGAAAGCAAGAGGAAGATGATCGATGTTTAAGTTCAGAGACGACGAAGAAGACGAGAGGAAGACGATGAGAAACTCTGACAATGCTCTGACAAGGAAAAAAGACGAAAAGGTTTCTCTGGGAGATTGAAATTTTTAATCGGGTTTGGAAACAGTGCATGTGTAAGTCGAAAAGTTGCTTACATATAAAACCATTTCAAAAAAATAATACGGCGGTTACATTTAACTACATCGTTTTTAACTAACACGACGCAATATTTTTCGTTCGACGTGGAATCATTTCATTTAACGTCGTTAGGTTTAATATAACCGACGTGGATTTTAATTTTTAAATTATGAATAGAATTTTTTTTCCCGTGACCTTTCAGTTTATTTTTCAATTACCGTGCGTTATAAATAGAGTTTTTTTTCCGGAGGAAATTTAAAACGAAGGAAATTAATATTCTGCAATATGTAAAGTTTCTTTTTTGGATGACAGATTTAAATAAAATAAGAATATAAAAACAACTAATGTGTAAGTCAAGTAGACGAAAAGTTGCTTACATATAAAACCATTTCAAAAAAATAATACGGCGGTTACATATAACTACGACGTATAAATTACAAAATACGATGGTACATTTAACTTCGGACGTGGTAAATAAATA
Organism: Prunus persica; assembly: GCF_000346465.2. Lineage (NCBI taxonomy): Eukaryota > Viridiplantae > Streptophyta > Magnoliopsida > Rosales > Rosaceae > Prunus > Prunus persica. The sequence continues at coordinate 7,811,517 of NC_034011.1, forward strand.
CGACAGTAGTTTGTAGGTACCGTCGTAGTAAACTCAAAAATTAAAGTACATAAGTAATAACTCGCGTCATGGTAGATTATTTAACACGTCGTTTTTATTAATTTACCGACGTGGATTTCTGTAATATACGTCGATCATACCGACGTTGATTTTACAATTTAAACGGCGGTGTTTTTGTAAGGACCGCCGTTGGTTTTAAAAATTTATTCTATAAATTTGTCGCTTTCATTCATTTTCGGTTTACATTTAAGGTTCCAAGTTCTTCCTCTCTCAGTCTCTCATGTCTCAAAGACAATAATTTGGATGTTTTCTCAAAGAGAAATTGAGCTTACTCGCATCAAATATATGTCCACAAGAAGAAGCTTGTCAACTAGCCTTCTCACTTCCTTGATCAAGCCTGATAGGACACTTAGTGCTTCTGAATACTCCTTGCTTTCCATCAAAAGAGATGCAAGCCTGGCCTCCACTCGCTGTCGAAGGAAAGTTCGCTTCTCAGGGAAATCTGAAGATCAGATGTGCCTGATCCTCTGCTTGATTTTCTTGCCTAAGAAGATCCGTCGGATTTGTGATAGCCTCTTCCTTTATCCGTAGAGCTTCAGAAGAAGAAGATGGGTTTCAAGAATGCGATAAAGAATAGAAATGGCTTCAGATGGCCTCTAAAGCATGAGCAATTGAATCAGTAGTTTCTGGGAGATATGATGAAGACATTGTCAATGCTTTGAACTATACAAGTCCTGCAGAAAGATATGTTAAAGAAACTGAAACAACGGCGGTTTTCTGTTCTACCGTCGTCTTTTCTCGTCGTCTATATTAAGTTAAGATGGCGGTAGATTTATAATTACCGACGTAGATTATTTTGTTAAACGTCGTTAAGTGTACTACAACCGACGTGGATTTTATTTTTAAATTATAAATAGAGTTTTTTTTCCCGTATTCTTTCAGTTTTAGTTTTCAATTCCAAAGCGTGATAAATAGATTTTTCTTTCCCGAGGAAATTTAAAATGAGGGAAATTAATGTTCTAGAATTTGTAAACTAACACGACGCAATATTTGCAAATCTGTGTCATCTGTTAAGATTATGATGTGGAACAGAGTTCCATCTGGTAAGATTTCGTAACCCTTGGGATCTCAGACAAATCTGATTATGTCGGCGGTGTTCTATATAAACCGTCGTGGTTATTTCAATTCTTGTCATTAAGTAGATCTACCGACGTAGGATAAGAAAATCAAAGAAAAAAATTGTTAACAAAAATTCTTATTAAGACGACCGTTAAAATTAAAGGTACGACGTATAAAATGAATAAATACGACGATAAATTTTATTGTACGATTTAAAGATAACGTCGTAGAACTATACGAGAATGACGTCGATATATTTATATTTTCCGTCGTTGTAAATTTATTTAATACGGCGATATTTTGTATTTTAAAGCCGTGGATTTGTTTGTAATTATACGGCGTCTTATACGAAAACCTCGTCGTGTTATTTTATGAGTAAAAACGGCAGTTTTTATTGAAATCGTCGTCTTTACTTTCTACGTCGGTCGATTCATAACTTCTGCCGTTCTTTGTTGGCATTGATTTTACACTGCGGAAATCTGTTTCAAATAGACGTCGGTTGTTTAATTATGTACGTCGTTGTTTTTGAACAGCCATTTGAAACTCCATTTTTTAGTTGTCTAAGGTTGTATTACACGACGGTGTTTTTAGAACCGTCGTCTTTTTATAAACCACGACGGTTTTCACTTAGACCGTCGTTGTTTTCTGGTCGTCTTTTTCACTTTTTGTAGTAGTGCATGATATTTGTTACAAGAAGCAAATACCAAACATCTCCTCTCAGTCTCCACTTAGATGATCAATTCAATTAAATATTGGCAAGATATTCAAAGCATTAAGAACAGTAACAAATACTCAACATGGAATAGTAATAAAAAATTAATATAATTATAAAAATTAAGTATTCATAGTTAGGCTACATCGTAGCCCTAGCAAGAGAAATTAGTTCATGAGAAAAGAAAATATAAACAAGAGCATTATTGTCATAAAATTGATTTGGCCGATGGGATTGATCTTCAGAGTCTCCATAGGAACACCTTCGAAAGCTCCTCAAGTAGTGTAACAGTAAATTCTTAGCTTTCTCTGTGATATATTTGTGGGTGTATGAATTGTATATTGGAAGATGATGATTCATAGAGAGAGCTTAGGGTAACCTTATATAGAGTAAAACAACTAAACCCTACTCCAAAAATGTCTGAAAAAACTCTCCTAAAGCAAAACAAAATCCCAAACAATTAAGGAAACAAGCTAGGAAAGAATCCTTCTTTTACTTGGAAACAAGTCAGCCAACTTTCACGCACGTTTTAGGGTCGTTCCACTTCCTAGAAAATTCTGGAAAAATATGAGTAACGTAGCTTGATCTCTAATCTCTAAGCTTTCTAAGCATTTATTAATGCCACTAGGAAAAATTGGAAAGGTCTTCAAATCTTCAATCTTCCACAGCAGTGCAGTTATGACGAGATTTCAACTTAGGTTGTCTTGATTTGCAAGTCTGGAGCATTTGACTTGGTAGAAAATTATGAAACTTTGATACAATGATCTTCAATGTCTTAGCTTTCTTCTCCGATTGGTGTTGCACTAAAATTCATTTGAAAAGTTAATTTTCAGTCAAAATCCTTCCAAGAGCGCAGAATTGCTGAAAATATAAGAAGCAAGGTAATAATACTCTTTTTAATTAACTTTTCCTACATAAACCAAATAAAACAAATATAAAAATATAGGTACAAAAAACAAAACAAAGAATAATATTATGGCAAAGAAAGAATGGAAACTCCAGTTCCGAACTTCACCAATTCCATCAATCCCATGACCTCCATTACTCGACACCTGGTCTCCTTCGGTAATTTTCTTCTGCCCTATCTCTCTGTATTATATATGATTAAATATGGTGGTCCTCCTCATCTTCGAATTAGAGGTAGTGATTATAATATCACTCTAATTAAAAATAATTTTTATTACAAATCATCCTTGAACTTTTTAACTGTCTTAATTTTAGTCCTCAAACTTTCAAATTAATAAATATGACCTCCAATATTTTGGTTCAGACATAAGTTTGGTCCATATCATCGTTTGGAGATGTGCAGGCAACGCAGGTGACCTCCCCACTACAAAAACAAGTGGCAACAGTCACCATTATTTGGTGACATTTTAGTCACTACAGCAAATGTCATCAAATGTCACCATATAATGGTGACTGTTGCTACTTTTTTTTGTAGTGCTCCCTTGATCACCAAACTATATGTTGCCACTAATGGAAGGTCAAGACTGCGACCCCCACTCATTCCTAGTTACTTTGGCAATGCGATTTTCACAACAATGCCAATTACTGTCGCGGGGGATTTCCAATCAAAATGAACATGGTATGGAGCAAGCCACATTCATGATGTTTTGGCTCATATGGATGATCAAGGTTTTAAAACGCAAGGCCCTGAGGCGAGACGCTTTTGATCTCGTAAGGTGAAGTGTAACCCTTTCGAACTTCAATTATTTTAATTAAAAATATAAAATTATATAAAATAATTATAAATAAGTACTAATTGTCTCCTAAGCTTAATAATCACTACTACAAAAAGTGAAAAAGAGGACCAGAAAACAACGACGGTCTAAGTGAAAACCGTCGTGGTTTTTAAAAAGATGACGGTTCTAAAAACACCGTCGTGTAATACCACCTTAGACAACTAAAAAATGGAGATTCAAATGGCTGTTCTAAAACAACGACGTACCTAATTAAACAATCGACGTCTATTTGAAACAGATTTCCGCAGTGTAAAATCAAAGTCAACAAAGAACGGCAGAAGTTATGAATCGACCGACGTAGAAAGTAAAGACGACGATTTCAATAAAAGCCGCAGTTTTTACTCATAAAATAACACGACGAGGTTTTCGTATAAGACGCCGTATAATTACAAACAAATCCACGGCTTTAAAATACAAAATATCGCCATATTAAATTAATGTACAACGACGGAAAATATAAATATATCGACGTCATTCTCATATAGTTCTATGACGTTATCTTTAAATCGTATAAAATTTAACGTCGTATTTATTCATTTTATACGTCGTACCTTTAATTTAAACCGTCGTCTTAATAAGAATTTTTGTTAACAATTTTTTTCTTTGATTTTCTTATCCTACGTCGGTAGATCTACTTAATGACAAGAATTGAAATAACCACGACGGTTTATATAGAAAACCGCCGACATAATCAGATTTTTCTGAGATCCCAAGGGTTACGAAATCTTACCAGATGGAACTCTGTTCCACATCATAATCTTAACAGATGACACAGATTTGCAATTAGAGAGACAATTTTTTGGAAGTTGATGATGTGTGTGCGTTTGTGTATCTACAAATATTATACCTAACGTCGTTGCAAATTTGCAATCAGAGAGACAATTTTCAACGACGGTTATATTATACCTAACGACGTTTAAAAAACAAATCAACGTCGCTCAACAAATATATTATGTCGTCTTAGTCTTACTTAAGACGACGAAAAACGACGACAGTAATACAAAAACAGTCGTTGTTTTTATATTCTTATTTTATTTAAATCTGTCATCCAAAAAAGAAACTTTACATATTCCAGAACATTAATTTCCTTCATTTTAAATTTCCTCCGGAAAAAAAACTCTATTTATAACGCACTGTAATTGAAAAATAAACTGAAAGGTCACGGGAAAAAGAATTCTATTCATAATTTAAAAATTCAAATCCACGTCAGTTATATTAAACCTAACGACGTTAAATGAAAAGATTCCACGTCGCAAAACAAATATTGCGTCGTGTTAGTTAAAAACGACGGCATAACAAAAAACCGTCGTTGTTTCAAACTGAATTAATTTAAAATTTCTTCGGGAAAGCAAAATCTATTTATAATTTCCTCGGGTTAGTAATATTGCGTCGTGTTAGTTTACAAATTCTAGAACATTAATTTTCCTCATTTTAAATTTCCTCGGGAAAGAAAAATCTATTTATCACGCTTTGTAATTGAAAACTAAAACTGAAAGAATTCGGGAAAAAAAACTCTATTTATAAATTAAAAATAAAATCCACGTCGGTTGTATTACACTTAACGACGTTTAACAAAATAATCTACGTCGGTAATTATAAATCTACCGCCATCTTACCCTAATATAGACGACGAGAAAAGACGACGGTAGAACAGAAAACCGCCGTTGTTTCAGTTTCTTTAACAGTTTGGTCCTTTATCTTTCTGCAGGACTTGTATAGTTCAAAGCATTGACAATGTCTTCATCATATCTCCCAGCAACTACTGATTCGATTGCTCATGCTTTAGAGGCCATCTGAAGCCATTTCTATTCTTTATCGCATTCTTGAAACCCATCTTCTTCTTCTGAAGCTCTACGGATAAAGGAAGAGGCTATCACAAATCTGACGGATCTTCTTAGCCAAGAAAATCAAGCAGAGGATCAGGCACATCTGATCTTCAGATTTCCCTGAGAAGCGAACTTTCCTTCGACAGCGAGTGGAGGCCAGGCTTGCATCTCTTTTGATGGAAAGCAAGGAGTATTCAGAAGCACTAAGTGTCCTATCAGGCTTGATCAAGGAAGTGAGAAGGCTAGTTGACAAGCTTCTTCTTGTGGACATAGATTTGATGCGAGTAAGCTCAATTTCTCTTTGAGAAAGACATCCAAATTATTGTCTTTGAGATGTGAGAGACAGTGTCTCTGAGAGAGGAAGAACTTGGAACCCTAAATGTAAACCGAAAATGAATGAAAGCGACAAATTTATAGAATAAATTTTTAAAACCAACGGCGGTCCTTACAAAAAAACCGCCGTTTAAATTGTAAAATCAACGTCGGTATGACCGACGTATATTACAGAAATCCACGTCGGTACATTAATAAAAACGACGTGTTAAATAATCTACCATGACGCGAGTTATTACTTATGTACTTTAATTTTTGAGTTTACTACGACGGTACTTACAACACTACTGTCGTATTTATTTACCACGTCCGAAGTTAAATGTACCGTCGTATTTTGTAATTTATACGTCGTAGTTATATGTAACCGCCGTATTTTTTTTTTGAAATGGTTTTATATGTAAGCAACTTTTCATCTACCTGACTTACACATGCACTGTTTCCAAACCCGATTAAAAATTTCAATCTCCCAGAGAAAACTTTTAGACTTTTTTCCTTGTCAGAGCACTGTCAGAATATCTCATCGTCTTCCTCTCATCTTCTTCGTCGTCTCTGAACTTAAACATCGATCGTCTTCCTCTTGCTTTCATTGCACGCAAAAGGTAAGCTTTCATTTTCACTATTTTGGTTGCTGTTTTGCATGCTCATACGTTTTTTGTTTGAAAAATCTTTTTACCTTTTTTATGGCCAAAATCATTTTATTTCTTTCCAAGTTTGATAAAATATACAGACAAAGAGGGAAAGTTTCCAACTTTGAAGACAACTACCTCAACTAAATAAGGCGACGGTAGCTTCTTATTTACGTGGTTAAATATGTAGACCACGATGGTTCGTCAGTCGTTCTAGCGTCGTCTGAAAATTGACAAAGTTGTTTTTAAAATTATGGTCTTTTTTTTATTTGCTTGTTTAATTGCAGGTTTGATTTCTCTGAACAATGGTTTTTGTTTTTCCCTAATTTGATAAAATATAAAGAAAAAGAAAGTAGGGTTGGTATCTAATATAGACGACAGTATCTTATTGTTTTACGTCGTGTGAATGTTAATACCACGACGTCATATTAAATCACGTCGGCCGGTAAATATCGACGTAATAAGTTATTATTACGTCTTATTTTATATTATTTCGTCGTTGTTTAATTACCTTGGTTTTAAACATTTATTACGTCTGAGATTATTTCATTGCGTCGTTTAAAATCATATCATACGTCGTATTTTATTAATAACCGTCGTTTGTGTTCTTAATATTTTCCTGAAATATTTTCACTTGCAGTTTTGTCTGTAAAAATGGTTTCTCACCAAGACCAAAGTAAGGATTCTGGCTCCAAGAGAAGTCTTCGAAGAAGATGAAGTCTTCGAAGAAGATGAAGTTTGCTTCATCATCTGTTGAGACAGAACCAACCAGCACGACAACAATCTCTGATGATTCAAAGTCTGGTCGAGGTATGAGCACAATGCCTCGTGTTGTGAAGAGAAAACTTCAGAAACTGAGGCCAATTGTTGAGTACAATAAAAGGGGGAAAGGAATTGGCCAAGCACATAGTGAGATGCAGTCCTACATTGGTGTGTTGGCACGCTCCAGAGTTCCACTTGTGGACATGAAATGGGCTCAAATCCCCAAGGATATAAAGGAGCAGATTTGGGAAGCAGTTAACATTGCTTTTGTGGTAGGTCAAGGGGGCAAGAACTCTGTGTTAGCTTCTGCTGCCAAGAAATGGAAGGATTTCAAGTCTACACTAACGAGGCATTATATCCTTCCATACACCAATGACAGGGAGAGATTAAGCCAACCCCCTGAAACATATAAATTCATAGAGAAAGCACAATGGGATGCCTTTGTAGCTTCAAGGTTATCCAAAGATTTTGAGTCTGTGCATTCTCAACATGCACAGATTAGGGAGAAACTTGAGTACAATCATCGATTGTCTCGAAAAGGATATGCTGGTTTGGAGGATCAATTGGAGGAAACCATGCCTGGGGTAGAAATTGATCGATCTACCTTATGGAAGAGAGCTAGACAGGACAAACATGGTAACATCCCGGATCCAAAGGTGGCAGAGAAAGCAAAATTAATTGTAAGCCTACTCACTCTGTTTTAAATTTTTATTAAACTGTGAATAATTCTTATTACGTCTTATGTTATATTTTGCGTCGTGTGAATGATATTACCACGTCGAAATTTTGTTAAAAACGTCGTTAAAGGTCTAAATCAGGAATCACTACTCTGTTTTCTGTAATTATAGCATAAGATGTCGGTGTTTCATTTTCGCGTCGTTTGTATTAAATTACTACGTCGAAATGTTTTAAAAAAGGTCGTTAAAGGTGTGAATATTGAATCATCCCTCTGTTATCTGTAAATAAAGCATAAGACGTCGGTGGTTTATTCATTTCGTCGTTTTAAAAAACTAACCACGTCGGTATAACTACCGTCGTGATAAATTATAATAACGTCGATTTATATGTTATTGCGTCGTGTGAAATTATATAATACGTCGTTTGTATATAAATAACCGTCGTGTGTTTTTTGTTCTTACTTTTTTATATATCTTTGTTTTAGGATGAATTGCAAAAACAAGTCTCGGAAGGCAAAGTCACTGTATCTGGCAGCAATGATGTGCTGACCATGGCTTTGGGCCCCGAGCATCCAGGCAGAGTGAGAGGAGTAGGTGCTGGGATTTCACCAAGGCAATATTTCAATTTACCCAAACCACAGATAGTGAGCTTTGACGACCGTTTAAAGGACAGTTTAAGAGTTCTCCTTCAAGAAGAGACTAAAAAGATGGAAGCTAAGGCAAGGGAAGAGGCTTTAAGGATGGAGGCTAGAACGAAACAATTGGTAGAGGCTGAGAGGGAGCATTTCCTGAGTCAGCTTTCTCAATTAATTCCCAATTTTGATCCAAGCATGCTTAAACCCAGAATTAGCCAAAGTCCCAAAAATCCAATGTCTGACAAAGCAAGCTGCTCTGGAGGTGATGTGAGATCCCTACATTTTGAGGATGATACTGCCAAAAATGGGAAACATCAGGAAGAAAAGGTAACATATCTGAACTTTGAATTCTCTGTTTTTTTAAAACCATTAGACGTCGTATTATTAATAAAACCGTCGTTTGAAATACATATCACGACGATTTTAAAAATAAACCGTCGTTTGTATTTCAATACCACGTCGTATTTAGTTTCCTTGTTTTACACGCCATTAAACGTCGTTATTTTTAAAACTTTGTGGTTTTTAGACGACGGAGTTAGTCATTCCCGACGTAATAGATGAAGAGAAGAAAGAAGAAAAACAAGATGAAAAGGAGAAAGAAGATGACGACCAGGTATGTTCACATAACTTTGCCTTTTTTATTTATTTTTCAAAATTCCAGACGTCGATATTTTTCTTTAAACCGTCGTTTGTTTACAACTTAGACGGCGGAATTTTTTTCTAAGACGTAATAAATTATTCACCACGACGGGTTTTTCACCGTCGTTTAAATTCTTTTCAGACGACGTTTTATTCCTTAAACCGTCGTTTTTATTGAATTACCACGTCATTTTTTTTAATTCTTTAAACAGATTATTAAAGTTGTTGATTATTCAAATATGGAGGCGCCATCTTCTTTAAAATCCCTTTGTCGTTATGTGGAAACGACACTCGTGCCTCAGGATAAGACCCTGCACTTTACAATTGATAAGGAGGTGTTTGGTCTAGAGCGCGATACCTTCCTCCTGCCTGAAGATATTACACAATTTGCAGGCATGGAAGAAATAGGAGCTACTGTCATTGCTGTATATATGAGGTTTGTCATTCTAAAATAATACGTTGTTGGTTTATTTATTGCGTCGTCTTAACTAACTAACCACGTCGTTAGTATGTACCGTCGTGATAAATATATTATAACGTCGTTGTCTATTTCAGTACGTCGTGTGAAATTTTATAATACGTCGTTTTGTTATACATAACCGTCGTGTGTTTTTTTGTGCTAACTTGTTTATATTATTTTATATATTTAGGTACTTACACGATGTTTTGAAACAAGCAAATATGTGCAGCATGGTTGGCTTTATCGACCCTGCTACAGTTAGTGCCAGCTCTGGCACAATAGCTGACAGATCACGACTAGTAGCAGCTCGACTTCAGAGGACTGACGGTGAACAGATTTTCATGATGCCTTACAATCCAGGGTTAGTCTCCTTAACATGATTTTGTTTTTATGATTTTCAATAAATGACAGCGTATAAACTAACCACGTCGGTGTTTTATTTTATTGAGTCGTTTGAAACTACTAACCACGTCGGTAGTTATTTATCGTCGTGATAAATATATAATGTCGTCGATTGCTACTTTATTTCGTCGTGTGAAATATTATAATACGTCGTTTTTGTAAATAACCGTCGTTTTTATATTAATTTTGTGCAGCCGTCATTGGATCTTGCTGATTGTAAGAGCAAAGAGGGAAACCGTCTATTTTCTGGATCCTCTGCCAGGAAATCGTGTGATCGATGAAGAGGCCAAAAACATCGTGAACAGTGCTATAAAACTTTATAATTCTCACATAGCCAGATCAGGCCGTAAGGCAGTAATTTGGAAAACTCTGTCAGGCACACCAAAGTAACCCAGCAGTGTCGAATGCGGGTATTATGTGATGCGCTTCATGAGGGACATCATCATGGATCCTTCCTTGGGGTTTAAGAAGAAGGTAAGAAGAAATTACCTTCATACATTTTACGTCGTTTTTTGTATTATCAACGACGGTCATGTAAAATTACCGTCGTTGAATAGATATAGTACGTCGGTTATGAAAAATATCGTCGTCTGTGATTGAATTTCTTTTTATTTATAAACCCTAATAGTCATTGTTTATGCAGTATGCCAAGGGAAAACAGGAAGCGCCATACCCCCAAGAAGCAATTGATGAAGTCTGGAATGAATGGGCAGAGTTTGTTTGCCTTCACCTGGAATAGGGGAATTATTGAACACTTGATATTTATGTATAATGTACAAATTTTGTCTATAATATATAATGTAAAAATTTGTTGAGGTTTTCTTAAATTTAAAAAAAAAAAAACATACAAATTGCGTAACCGACGTGTAATACTTTTCCAACGACCTAATAAAGTCAAAAACCGTCGTTTTTTGTTGTTTCGTTTTAAACAAATTCGACGTAAAAGGATATTTAGACGACGTTCATTGAACAATTGAGTCGTTTATGGTTTACAAAGTCTTCAATTTCTTAAGGGTTCAGGGTATTACTTTGTAACGACAGCGGTTAAGTCGTGGAATATATATTTTACGTCAGATAGTTAAATATCTGCCATGGTTTCTCATTTAAACGACGTCATTTTAACAACTTAGTCGTCTATTATAATTTACAACGTCTACAATTTATTAACACCGACGTGGTTTGTTGTTGTGATAAGAATATTTTATTATTTTTATATCAAAATATTCAAAATAAATTTAAAATAAATCAGAAAAATACAAAGTCAACTCCTATGAAGTCATTGATATATTTTCTTCCCCCTAAACCTTGAAAAAATTCATTTTGAATAACAAAAATTTAAAATGACCATCCAAAACAAAATTATTTTGATGAGTCATAAAATCACTTCTAGTTTTATGGTTTAGGGTTTAGAGTCTAGGGTTTAGAGATTAGGGTTGTTATTTATTGGGGTTTATTTTTAAAGTATAATTTTTGGGTAGTCTAGGGTATATATTAGGCTGTAAAACCATAAACCCTTTTATAAACTTAATTTTTAAAATTATATAATTTAGTTTTAAGGGTTTAGGGTATTAATTGTTAACGACGGTGGTTGAGTTGTGGAATACATATGTTACGTCGTGCAGTAAAATATCCGACATGGTTTCTACTTTAAACGACGTCATTTTAATATGTAAGTCGTCTATTATAATTTACAACGTTTTCAATTTCTTAACTCCGACGTAGTTTTTCAGTCGTCTTTATATCAAAATATTCAAAATTAATTTAAAATTAATCCGAAAAATGAAGCATCAAAATAAACGGTGTTACGTTCAGTGTTTCCGTCGTGGAATATTACATTTACGTCGGTTCTTGTAGAACTTTCGCCATGGTTTTTCTTTCGACGTTTTAAAGAGCGCGCGCTCTAAAAATTTTCGCGCGCCCTAAATTTTTTTATATTTGGCTCTTATTCTTATACTTCTAACCCTGAACCCTAAAATTTTCAGATTTCGCGCAACATAACATTTCGCTCTCTCACTTCTGCTCTAATTAAAAGTTGCACTCTCCAGGCTCCGTCGAATCTGTGAGCTCGTCCAACCTGTAAGTACAAACCCTATCTTCCCCTTGTAAATTCATTGAATGATATTAGGTTGTTTTGTTAAAGGGTTTTAGGTATATGCTTTGCGATCTGTTAATAATGTGCTTATAGGTATGGGTTCATGGATTTTCTGTTTAATGGGTTCATGGATTTTCTGTTTAATGGGTTCATGGATTACATTATCTATTATGTTGAATTGGGAATGGATTTAATTTTGTCGGATCTTTTAATCACCCTATGTTATGTTGAATTGGGTTCATGTATATGTTGGTTTCTTGCTTGGTTTCATATATATGTTGTGTTCTTAATGGGTTTTGGGTTCTTGAAAATAAACTGAGTTTTGGGTTCTTGAAAATAAACTGAGACACAACGCCTTTTTAGGCATACGACGACGATTACACGACGGTTTATGAAATTTTTCATAAACCGTCGTTTGTATTACTTATATTAGACGACGTCTGTTGAAAATCCGGCGTCTATATATGCCAAATACGTCTGTTTTTGTTTAAAACCCGTCGTCTCTGTTGTGTATTACTTGCTATTAGATCTTTGTATAATCTGCTATAGTGATGGTCATTACCTGTATTTTCACTTTATTATAGATAATAGGTTATAGTGTCGGAGATGGATAAGTCATGGATGCACTCGGATAGAAGATCGAAGGCATATGAGTTTGGGGTGGAAGCATTTTTGAACTTTGCTGTAGAAAATCTTCTAACTACAACACATATCCGTTGTCCATGTGTTAAATGTGTTAATTTAAAGTTATTTGGGGTTGGAATTATAAGGGATCACTTATACTTTAATGGAATTGACCAAAGCTATAAGAATTGGACATTTCACGGAGAACCTTGGGAAGCAACTACTAATGCTAGTAGAAATGTTGAAGAAGATGATGGCCATACTAGGTACAGTTTTGTGTCTGAAGAAATTGATATGGATGATAATGATTTTGGTGATTTTGGTTCCGATCCGTATGAGTTTGCCAATGTGATTGGGGATGGAGATCAACCAGTGTACCCTGGTTGTAGAAAGTACATGAAGTTATCGGCATTAGTAAAGTTGTATAATTTGAAGGCAAAACATGGGATGAGTGATGTCTGTTTTACAGAATTATTGATACTTCAAGGCGATTTTCTTCCAGAAGGAAATACAATACCAACCTCTATGTATGAGGCTAAAAAGACTTTGTGTACATTGGGGCTGAGTTATGAGAAAATGCACGCATGCCCCAATGATTGCATCTTGTATAGGAAGGAGTATGAGGATTCAACTAATTGTCCTACTTGTGGTATCTCAAGGTGGAAGGAAGGCAAAGATTCAATCTTGAAAGAGGGTGTGCCAGCGAAGGTGGTGTGGTATTTTCCTCCAATTCCAAGGTTTAAAAGGATATTTCAATCACATGAGACAGCTAAGAGTTTGACATGGCATGCTGCTAGAAAATCAATTGACGGTCAGATGTCTCATCCGGCGGATTCCCCGTCTTGGAAACTTCTTGATGATAAATGGCCTGAGTTTGGTAATGAGCCGAGAAACTTGAGATTGGCTCTTTCATCTGATGGATTCAATCCCCACAGTTCTCTAAGTAGCAGATATAGTTGTTGGCCGGTTATCTTAGTTACATATAATCTCCCTCCATGGCTGTGCATGAAACGAAAGTTCATGATGTCAACCTTATTGATTTCCGGTCCTAAACAACCCGGAAATGATATAGACGTCTACTTGGAGCCTTTGATTGATGATTTAAAATATTTGTGAGATGGGATTAGATGAGTGTATGATGCACATAATGGAGAATACTTTACACTCAGAGCTGCATTAATGTGGACAATTAATGATTTCCCCGCCTATGGAAACTTATCTGGTTGTGTTGTTAAAGGATATAAAGCTTGTCCAATATGCGGCGATGATACACCTAGTCACAGGTTGAAAAATGGCCACAAAATTTGTTACATTGGGCATAGAAAATGGTAACCAATCAATCATCCATATAGGAGGCAACATGCAGCTTTTAATGGGAAACCTGAATATGGCATACCTCCCGAGCCATTAACCAGAGAAGAAGTGCTGCATATGGTTGAAAATGGTGACAGAGTTTGTTGGAAGAAGAAATCAATATTCTTTGATCTCGAGTATTGGAAATACCTTCCTGTGAGGCATGCCCTAGATGTTATGCACATTGAGAAGAATGTTTGCGATAGTATTATTGGTACATTGCTGGAGATCCCTGGAAAAAATAAAGATGGGATTGCTGCTCGATTAGATTTATTGAACATGGGGGTCAAAACTGATTTGCAACCCGAGTATGGAGAAAGACGTACTCGTTTGCCTCCTGGGCCTTGGAATTTGTCAAGAGCAGAGAAGAGAGAGGTTTGCAATTCTTTCTATGGTATGAAGGTCCCTGAAGGTTATTCTTCAAATATTAAAAATCTTGTATCTTTACAAGATTCAAGACTTCTTGGCCTTAAATCACATGATTGTCATACCTTAATGCAACAATTGCTCCCTGTGGCAATTCGTTTTGTTTTGGAGAAGCCTGCTAGGTATGCAATAACTCGTTTGTGCTTCTTCTTCAATGCTATATGTGCAAAAACTGTTGATGTTTTCAAGCTAGATAAGTTGGAAGAAGATGTAGTAATTACTCTGTGTTTGCTTGAGAAGTACTTTCCCCCTTCATTTTTTGATATCATGGTTCATCTAGTAGTACATCTTGTCAGAGAAGTTCGTCTATGTGGGCCAGTATATTTTAGGTGGATGTATCCGTTTGAAAGATATATGAAAGTGCTGATGGGGTATGTTCAGAATCGTACTCGTCCCGAAGGTTGCATTGCTGAGCGGTATATAGCTGAAGAAGCGGTAGAGTTTTGTACTCAGCATTTATCTGATGTTAGTACAGTTGGAGTGCCTTCAAGCCAAAAGATGGGACTTTCAAAGCCATTATCAGGTTGCACAGTGAGCGTAGTTGATCAGGACCTGTTGAATCAAGCACATCTATATGTCTTGGAGAATACGGAGGAAGTCCTACCTTATATCGAGTACGTATGAGTTTTATTCTTTAAGTTTCCATTTTAAATTATTTCTTATGTTTATCTTCTATATTTGGGACCGTAATGCTTGAATTTTTCGTGTCATGTAGGCAACATATGATCCACATCAAGACTGCTTATCCAAAATTTAGAAAGAGAACAAAGTGGCTGCAGGATAAGCACAATAGCACTTTCATTCAATGGCTACGCTTCAAGGTATATGTTGTTGAATAACATATTTCTCTTTTAATTTTCTTCTTATTTCTATGTTAGATTGAATTAAGATATGATTAATTTGCAGGTTCAAAGTGAACTTGAGGAAGACAATCATGGCGTATCAGAAAATTTAAGGTGGCTAGCAGCTGGTCCAAACATGGCAGTGCCATTATATAGGAGCTATCTTATTAAAGGTATTAAATTCAATATCAAGGCACAAGATGATGTGCGGACAACTCAAAATAGTGGAGTTTATTTACTTGCACATACCATGCAAGTTGCTAGTGCCAAGGATAAAAACCCAATTCTCTCAAATATGGGTTTCTATGGTGTCATTCAAGAAATTTGGGACCTTGACTACTAAAAGTTTACAATCCCAGTCTTTAGGTGTGATTGGATAGATAGTTCTGGTCTTGTAGTCGACGAACTTGGATTTACCCTTGTAGATTTGAGTAAAATTGGACATAGGAATGACCAATTTGTTTTGGCTTCTCAAGTCAAACAAATATTTTTTGTTGACGACCCGATGCATCGTGGTTGGTCGGTAGTGTTATCAATGCCTAATAGAGAATATAATGATGTTATTGGTGATGAAGTCTTAGGTGATGTGATAATTGAGTGTGAGCCATTTACTAGAGGGATGCCAAATGTTGACACATTTGATGAACTGGTGGGTGAGTTAGGCGGTCAAAATATTCGAGATGGGTGTGAAGATATATGGATTGAATGATGCTTATGTAATTGGCAGTGTATGACATTAATTTTGTAATATATTGTAATGTGATTTCTTCACTTTCTACGTTCAAATAAAACACGACGTTATTGTGAACCAGTTATTCAGCATATTTACCGACGTCTTAAAGCAACGTAACAATGAAGAACCACGACACTATTGTGAAGCAATTATTCAGGATATCACGTCGGGGAAGGATTAAGAACCGCAATGTAATTCAAAATAACACGACTCCAATCCCATAATACCGACGTCTAAAAAATGAGATATATAATCTGAACGTTAAAAAATACGACGTCATCATACATTTTCCACGTCGCAAGTTCTTTTATAAACGAAGAGGAACGAAATGAATTCCGACGGTAATTCATTATAACCGCCGTCTAATATCAATTAAACGACGTTATTTGTAATACGGCTCTCATCATAATCAACGCTGTCTATATGTTCTGTAATACGGCTCTCATTTATTTGGAACCGACGTTGTTTAGAAGTTCAACGTCGTCTATATTAATAAGTGCGTCGTGAGTAATGAATACATATAAATACAATGTCGACTATGTAAATGCCACCGACGTTGTTTCGCATTTCAACGTCAACTATATAAATACATACGTCGTACATAATGACACTGACAACTATTTCCACGTCATCTTTTTTAGAAAAATCGAAGTGGAAAATTTATTTCACGACGGTTGTTTGTAAATAAGAGACGTAGTAGATTTCAATAACGTCGTCTTCTCATGTATTTAAAGACGTCATATTTTTTCTTGTCGTGAAAATTATATTTAACGGCGTAGTGTTTTAGTTGTCGTCGTTGTATGTCTATCTTGCGGCCTTGTTCTTTTAATATGTGTCATATTTTTCCTTTTTCACGACGGTGATTTGTTTGAGTTGGTCGTCTATTCTCATCCTCGACTATTTTTTAGAACTTTAGCAGACTAAACACGTCTGTTTTTATTTTTTTTCGACGTTGTTTTATTTAACAACGTCTAATATCTATCGTCGTTGTTTGTTTCTGAAAATAGGACGTATAAATTTTGTAATACGACTCTCATATATTTGTAACCGACGTTGTTTCGTTGTTCAACGTCTACTCTATAAATACATACGTCGTAAATAATGACACTGACAACTATTTCCACGTCATCTTTTATAGAAAAATCGAAGTGGAAAATTTATTTTACGACGGCTGTTTTTATATAGGCGACGTAGTAGGTATCAATAACGTCGTCTTCTAATGTATTTAAAGACGTCATATTTTTTATTGTCGTGAAAATGATATTTAACGGCGTCTTATTTTAATTTTCGTCGTTGTATGTCTATCTTGCGGCCTTGTTCTGTTAATATGTGTCATATTTTTCCTTTTTAACGACGGTTTTTTTAGAGAGTTGGTCGTCTATTCTCATCCTCGACTGCTTTTTTAGATCTTTTTGCAGTACAAAGACGTCGTTTTGTATTTGTTGATGACGTTGTATATTTTAACAACGACGGTGATTTAGCGTCGTGGTTTATGAGAGAAAAGATGACGGTGGATTCCACGACCATTGAAAAATCGAATACACGACGGTGATTTACCGTCTTCTTTTTGCTTTTTTGTAGTAGTGAATTAAGTATTCTAGGAGGAAAATTTAGGGTGCTGCAGATATGATTTCTGGTTCAACAGTTCTATTGGGTGGGAGGGGCATAAACAGTTGCAGGGTATTTACCCTAAATCTCACAGAGCCTTAAAAATAGGCCGACGATTGTGTTAAATTACGAGCGTGCCACTATTAGTAGTGTAAAACCCTAATAGATCTTAATGAATTAAAATAACTTATGCACCAAGAAACTTGACTTCCGATCAAACAATTGTGCTTGGAATGGGGAACTAGTTCAATATGGATTCTTTTCTATGCTTCAAGACAAATGAGGATTTTACTATTTCTCTTATACAAAGCTAAGAGATAAAAAATAGAAACAAGTAAACAATGTGTCAGATCGATCATATCTGGTAATAACTAAGACTTCTACCACCTTTAAGTTGCCTCAGAGCCACTGGAATGAGAGTATTTTTGCTCACCACTTTAACCCAAGGTGTACTATAACTACCCTTCTCAATACTTGACACGTGTCTACGGGCATAACCATGGTTCCACAAATACAAAACAAAGAGTTAACTATGGTTATGCACATGGACACATGTCAAGTGTTGAGAAGTATGGTGAGGGTACACCTTGTGTTCAAGAGGTGAGAAAAAATATTTCCCATTGGAATAGCCTCAAAATGTTAGGAAGATCTTGTAACAATCGAGCAGAAGCGCCACTAACAGGCAATTCAAGATTGTTTCCCCTTTTTTGAGACTTATATTTGATCATGCGTGATTATCAATTAGGAGCATCCGCAATGGTTGTTCAATAGTTCAATAAATTAATTTTTTTTGGAATATATTGAATTGAATTGAAATGCAATTTTACTTACAATGGCACAGTTCAATTGCAGTTCAATTGCTTCAGATCAATAGTTTTATCTACTTACACCTTTTTTTACATACTTAAATAAAATAAAGGGATAAATTTAAGGCTTAAGTGCTACAATGCCCCCTAGAACATTGATCAATTCTCACTAAACCCCCTTAAATTTAAAGTGACCCACTTTGCCCCATTGACTGATGTTTTGTGTCTCACTTTGCTCCTCACCGTCAAGTTTGTTAAAAATGCTAACGTGGCACCAATGGAACCCACTATTTTGCTAAACTAAATACCATGTGTGAAAAAAAATATTAAAAATTCCAAGTGTGAGCTCCAAATCATCCAATCCGACGTCATGAATCTTCTCTCTAATCCACGGCTTTACCTCTGGGATCTCACTGTCAGGCAAGTTTTGGTGAGTAACAACAGGCTTCGTAAGATTGAAAGTGGGAGAGGCTGGCATTGTTGACAGAGAAGGAGCAAATCTCTAGAAGCAAATCCATTGCCCATAATCAACAGTGGAAGTATCAGACTCATCACATTCGGGAATGGTAGCAGCTGGAAAATGGAGTTGGCGACGGGTAGTGGCGGATCCAGGATTCAAAAGTCATGTAGGTGAAACTTACGTTAAAAACTCGAATGTATGAGTGAATTTTATTCATAAAAATAAAAAGATACACCTAGTCAGGGGGATGTAATGAACCTTATCCTCAAATATGCATATCTATACATAAATAAAAGCTTAACCAAAAAAAAAAAAAAAAGAAATAAATGCAATGCAACACAAAAACTAAACGATTTTAATCTAAAACTGTACCTTACGAGGCTCAGAAATCTTAAATTCCTCAATTATCTCTTCATTATCGATATTATTAACAAACTCTCTTTCAATGTGGAGAATCATGCAATCAGCAAGGAATTCATCAACTATGGTGCTCCGAAGTCTATTCTTAATAATTCTCATACATGAAAAAGATCGTTCCGTTGTTGCTGTAGAAACAGGAAGAGTCAACACCAACTGAATCAACCTATAAAGCAAATGGTAGTTTTCTGCCAAAGTTGTTTCCACCAATTGTTGACATAACTGAGGAAGAGTGGTAAGATCCTTAAAGCAGGGAAGGCGATGCATATCATTTTGAAAATACCTAAACTCAATTTCCAAAGCTTTTAAGTCACTTGGACTGAAATCAGCATGATAGAATTTCTCAGCAAGTTTACATAGATGCCCAATATTGAATGATTTGAAGGAATTACGAGGATCCAATGCTGAGCTAAGAATAAGAAGTTCAACTGTTTGCTCTGGAAATCTGTCATTTAACTCCCTCAACATGCAATCTATCACATCATTAAATACATCATTGCGATAGTAATGTTCAACTGTAATAAAATCTTTTTGTTGACAAGAACGACGTGTGCCCATCATATAACGAGAACTCATATCAGGAACATCAATACCATGTTGTTCACAAAATGATACCACATTCATGAATAAATCATCCCAGCCATGTGCCCTCATATCTTGGAACTGTGGTTTTGTGTTTTCAACAAAGTTTAAAGCACTTACAATATCTTGAGTTTTTTCTGAAACACTTGACAGAGAAAGTTGGTCAATCCCATAATTTTATCCATCAAAAGCAATGCAAACACAAACTCAAAAGACATCATAGCAATATAGTTACTCTCTGCATCACCATGAAATTGTTGGTTAGGTCCATGTTCACTGATTTCTTGAAGAAGTATTTTAGTCTCTTTAAATAAACTCATTAAACTTGTAATAGAGGCAAAGTGAGATCCCCAATGAGTGGCTCCAGCTCGTTTCAAACTAGGACCTTGATTTAGTCCTCTACCTGTCTCAAGTTCCCCAGAATCCAACAACTCTTTGAGTTCCGCTTTTCAAATTAAATTTAACTCATTACGGCGCTTAGCAGAAGCACTAACAAAATTCACAATGTTAGTCAACATTGAAAAAAATCTCCATACAACCTTCACATCTTTAGCTGCACCATTTAATGCTAATTGCAAGCGATGAGCAAAACGATGTACATAATATGCATATGGACAATCTTGAAGAAACAATGCTTGTAATCCATTCCATGAACCACGCATATTATTAGCACAATCATACCCTTGGCCACACATGTTTTTCACTAGAATGCCGTTATGATCAAGCACTTTGCATATATCTTGTTTAAGAGTCAAGGCATTAGTGTCTACGACACTCACAATATCGAAAAAGCCTTCACGAATAAATCCATCACAATCAACAAATCTTAGAATAATAGCCATTTCTTCCTTACCTGATTCATCAAGTGATTCATCAACAAGAATACAATATTTGTTCTTCCCAAGTTTGGTACAAATTTTCTTCTTCACCTTGGTAGCAAAAATATGCAAGATCTGTTTTTGTATATCATGGGCAATATACTGAGCATTATGAGGAGCCTTATCTAGAATAACTTTCTCAACTTCTATATTCATTCTTGCAAATGACTTTAAGATTTCAATGAAATTGCCTCGGTTAGATGAGTCAACTGATTCATCGTGACCTCAAAAAGCCAATGCTTAATTTGCTAGATACCGAATGCCCTCTATTGTGGTTGTAAGTCGCAACCGATTGTCCATCACTTGTTGCTTTGATTGCTTATCTACCACATTTTCAATATGAAGAGATGGATTTTCTAAGCTAACCCACTTTTGCATAGCAAGATGATGTGGAGAATTTAGCTTGCCTACATGACTTTGAAATACACATTGATTACCACCAATTCTCTTCCAATTTTGAAATCCATGAATAGTAAAGGTTGAATGTGAATGATTCATGTCAAATAGGAAGCAAGGAAAACAAAATGCCAAATCTTTAGCAATTGAATACTCAAGCCAAGGGAATTTACCAAACCACAATTTATTAAATCAATGTAAGTCTCACCCTTCTAAATGGCTTGGATAGTCTTCTAACTCCGGTTGACAAGGTCCTAAAATAATATAGGCTTTTCGCACATTATCTTGTTTATTCACCGAATATTGGCATATTTGACGACATAATCCCGGATCATGCTTAAGATAATTGATATTAAAATCTTGACCACTATCAACTTTTTGGGTCTCAACTCTTTCAACTTGAGGCTCGACAATGGGAGAAGAGAGAAGATTTGGCTCATCACAAATGGGAGGCATTCTAGAAGATGATGACCCATAATTCTTTTTCTTAAAAAAAGAGAACAAATTCTTTGTTTTCTTGGGGTTTCGATTGTGATCCGACATAATAAAAGATAACCTATTTAATCAAACATCCCAACAAAAAATCAAACAATTTCTCATAATAGCATCAATGAATTTAATCAAACATTAACATACCAACAACAAATCAAACATCTCAACAATGCCAACATCAAATCAAACATCTCAACAAAATTCTTAAAATCAAAGACCTAATTAATTTCAACAAAATTCCCAAATTATATTTAATTCCTAATTAAACCCTAGAAAACTCAAGGGAGCTTCACTAATATACCCAAAATAGGGGCTGAAATTATAAAAAAAACCCCACATGGATTGCACTTTAGAAACACACCCAAAACTCATTTACTACATAAAAAATTAGTGTTTAAGTTCTTATAAATTACATGACTGCCATTGATCAATTTAAAAAAGAAGACCAACACAAAAAACTTAAATAGCACCCAAAACAAGCCCAACCCAATTTTATAAAAAAACCCAAACAATTCATTACAAACAAAAGGTCTTGAAAACCGTAGTTTCATTAACGTGTCATGTTAATTAATCATTGTAATGTTCTACACCTTTATTGTCATGTTGATTAATTGTTGTAATGTTCCAGTTTAGGGTAATAACACTGCTATGTCATGTTGATTAATGGTTATAATGTTCCAGTGTAGAGTAATAACACTGCTAATTTCCTATAACATCCTATTTCTAATGCATGTTTACCCCTGTACTGTTCCAGTGTAGGGTAATAACACTGCTAGTTTCCTATGATATCCTATTTCTAATGCATGTCTACCCATGTAATGTTTCAGTCTAAGGTAATAACATTGCTAGTTTATTGTCATGTTGATTAATGGCTGATGTTCCAATCTAGGGTAATAATATTGCTAGTTTATTGTCATGCTGATTAATGGTTGTAATGTTCTAGTTTAGGGTAATAACAATACTAGTTTCATATGACATCCTATCTCTAATGCATGTTTACTCTTGTAATGTTCCAGTCTAGGGTAATAACACTGCTCGTTTCCTATGATATTCTATTTCTAATGCATATCTACCCCTATAATGTTCTAGTCTAGGGTAATAGCACTGCTATTTCCTATGACATCCTATTTCTAATGCATGTTTACCCCTGTAATGTTCTAGTCTAGGGTAATAACACTGCTAGTTTACTGTCATGTTGATTAATGTTTATCATGTTGCTATTTCTAATACATGTCCACCAAAGAAAAGATGAAGAAAGAACAAACCAGACCAACTCAAAACAAGCTGAGCCCAGATTGTTAATACTATTATGTCATAGAAGTATATTGTTAATACTCTGTCATAGAAGTACATTGTTAATACCCTATCACAGAAGTACATTGTTAAACAAAAATGAGATTCATAACTGAAATAGTAACAAAAGTTGAATCGATCATCAAAGCTTCAAATACATTTCGAAAATCAACTAAAATCCGAAGAGAAACACATAATTGAAGCAAAAGATCAAAAATCTCAAGTACAAACCAAACGACGACGACGGCGGCGACGACAATAACAACGACAATGATGTGGCGAAAGAGGAGTAGAGCTCGAAGATGAGGAGTAGAGCTAAAAGCATCTGATCGAGGTTTTTTCAAGGTCTTGAACAATCCGAAAAAAAGAAAAAATCAATAGAAGCACGATTTTAGAACAAGAAATTGAAGGTGAAATATTGAAAATTGTAGATTAAAGATGAATAATATAGTTGGACCTGAGACTGAGCTTCAATGGAAGCTCCTCTTGCTCCAACACCAGAGAAAACACCAGCGAGAAAGGAGAAAATAAATATGATTTGATTTTTTGGCAGATTTGGTTTTTTTGGCAGATTTGGTTTTTTGGCAGACATGGAAATATTTGGTTTTATGGCAGATCTGGGCAGATCTGATTTTCCTCTCTTAAATCCATAGTACAAGGACAATATAGGTATTTAACACACACAAATAAACTAAAAAACAACTATTAAATTAAAAAAAATTGATAGCTGTCAATTTTTGGATTTTTTTTGGGTGTGTTTATAGTTTTTAAACGGTGTAGGGTTTCTTTATAAAACCATGTCTAACATTGGGTATATAACTAAATTTCTAAAAACTCAATTTCAAATTAAAATTAAAACTAAGATGCATACATTTATTTTAGGAATAACCCAATAGAAGAAGATAATTAAAGAGAAGAGATTAAGAAGAATACTTGTTTCCTTGTATATGAGAAGAGAAGGGGCTGTCCACGATTGCACAACTTGACTATTGCACAACCAAGACTATTGAGTTGAGAAGAAGCTACCGACTCTGTGTGGAATTGCACAGCCACTATTTGGTTGCTTATAAGTTATATTCCCCCTTTTATTAAAGTATGATTGGGCCATTCCATAACATGGGCTGGTTATAATTTTTTTTTTTTTTTAAAAGTTTGAGTGGGCTTTAACACATGTGGTGTGGGTTTTACATGGGCTGGTTAGGCAAGGGTTTATACCATCACATGTAGGGCTCGTTTGGTACACCGTATTAGACTCTGGATAGGAGTAAATAGTCTATGTCATGTGTTTAGTGTCAACTTGTATTATTTAATTAGCCGACTATTTTATACAGGTTAGGCTTTTAATACTCTCCTTACCTGACTAACTAATACAACCCACACACTCCGGTTTAGATAATACACGCTTAATTATACTGCTAGGGAAAAAGAACACGCCTTCTACGAAAAAAATCAGACGCTCTTTTCATCTTCTTCTCCCTAGGGTTGTTCTCTGCTATCTTCTCCACAGGTTATTTTCTTCACTCTTCTCCAGGTATCCATCTCTCACTCTCTCTCTTTTTCATACTCTCTCCAATATGCTTTATATATTTCAAATTTTTAGTGGAAATTAGGTTATGAATTTTTCTTTTTTGGCTTTTTTTTTAATCGAATGTTTTCTTTGTATGTGATATAGTAATTCGACATTGTGGGAATATTTAGATTGTTGGTATTAAACAGAGTATTGCCAGTTTTCGTCCAAAAACAAACAACTGTGCTAGTGTTGGTAGTTTAGTTGAATACATACATACCTGACGACTAGGAGAGCAAAATTACAAAATTAAAATTGTATGAACCTGAATTCTAAGAACCATTTTTTTTCTTTGTCAATTGCTATTAGAAAAGCAAAGATGGACTTGTCTATTAATGACCAAATTAAGGCACTACAGCTAATTTTGGAGAAAGCAAGTGATGAAAAAATATTCCTGACATTGGATGGTGCTATGAGAAAAGCATTTGTTCTTCTCTTACTTGGGGCGAGGGAGTTGTGATTCACTCTTTGATGTAGTTTGGTTTATGAACAATTTTCTCTTTTGCTCTTATCACCTTAATATGTGATCACTTTGAATTATACATTATTTGGTACTGTTTTTATTAACGTATGCGAGTATGTTGGTATTTTTATGAGATACTACAATTATGATAATGGGTTATATGAAAAAAAATCTTGGCAAAAACAATTGAAAAACAAATCTTGTCATATGAATCTTACCCAAAAAAAATTTGTGTCATTTGAATCTCAATTTCCATTAAAATTATCAAAGATTTTTTATTTATTATTATTTATAAATAGTCTGATATGAGGTTATCCGAAACATCACCAAACATAGTACAACTTAGTCAGATTATTTATCCGGAACAACACCAAACGCCTTATAATATTATCGATAAATAGTCAGTACTCTCCGGAACAGATTAATACTATCCGACAGAAATTAGTCAGTACAGTCCGACGTACCAAACGAACCCATAATGGGTAGCAATTACTTTGCTTATATATATATATATATATATATATATTGATGAAATTTTTTTAGTTAGGCAGCTGCCTACCTCCTGGCTGTAGGACCACCACTGGTTGTCGCAGTGCTTGGGCAAATTGAAGTTGCCCTGAGCTCGGAGCCCTGTGAATATCTTAGCAGCTATGGCTCTCCTCCTCTTCTCTCTCCTCCGGTTGTTCTCTCTCTCCCTTCAGGACAACTTACTTCGCTTCACTGTCGCCGCAGACGTGGCTCCATCCGACGTCATTCCCTGATCAATTATCTTCCCTCTCTTTTCTCTCTCAGTATCAGGTGCTGTGCAATTAAGTTTTTTAAAGTATTATTAATTTTTTAATAATTAAATTAAGTTGTTTAAAAGGCAATTTTTAATTTTTAATTATTTTTTTTTCACACATGGCATTTAGTTTAACAAAATAGTGGGTCCCATTGGTGCCACATCAGCATTTTTATAGGAATTTTTA
The DNA here is from genome assembly GCF_000346465.2 of Prunus persica. NCBI lineage: Eukaryota > Viridiplantae > Streptophyta > Magnoliopsida > Rosales > Rosaceae > Prunus > Prunus persica. The sequence goes on from NC_034011.1 coordinate 7,837,450, forward strand.
ACGGACTTGACAGTGAGGGGGCAAAGTGAGACATAAAATATCGGTTAAGGGGGCAAAGTGAGTCACTTTAACTTTAAGGGGGTTTTAGTGAAAATTGACCAATGTTTCAAGGGGCACTGTAGCAATTAAGCCTAAATTTAATAACACTAAAATTTGTACCATTGCAATATTCTCAAAGAGATATTTAAAAAGAGACCAATATTGAAAAAAAAAATTTCTATTGCATTGAACTATTGAACAACCATTGCAGATGCTCTTAACAACATAATGCATTAATTATTGTATTTTTTTCCTTTTTTTATTGACATGTGGGTCCAATGGTTAGCCTATTGCAATCGCAATAGATGGTTCATCACATTACCCTTTCTTGCAATTGCATCTATTACAATGAACTAAATCACACCATTGCAAATGAAATTTTAGTGTTTTAGTTCAATTTCATACAATAAAATTGCATTGATTCTAACCATTGCAGATGCTCTAACAGGCAATTCCTCTTTTAACGCCACTAACCTAGCCAAATTCTCATTACTTTATATCAAAATAGTGAGCCCAAGCCATCAATTAGCCCAATTCTTTTATTAATTTGCATGGATTGAAAATAGGCCCAAAACACAGGGATGTAACTGAAGCAATTAAGATTCTTGTACAAAAACTCAAAATCATAAGAGCATGCTCTCATGTTCGCATGGTGTCCGAGTTTCTCCTCTTCTACTGCTGCACGTAAGATACAGTGCATACTTTAAATTTCTTTTCAAAGGTCTAATGGCTTACCCTCGCCTGTTACAGGTGAGGGTACAATTCACCTCACTCCTTCCTTATCATCATCCCGTGAGCTCTTGGTTCTCAATATTCACTGTAACTTGTTATATTTTGGTCATTTATTTGATACACTTAATGTGTTTGCTATTTTCTATTCTACTCATTGTATTTTCCAAGATCTTAAGACTCACAAGACAATTGGACATGGTAAACGGAGAGGGGGGTTATACTACTTGACTTTACCGATTACAATAGTTCGTGATTGTGTTGCTAATAAAGTTCAGAGTGGCAGTGTCAAAGACAAACAACAAATTTGGCTGTGGCGTAGTCGCTTAGGAGACTCGTTATTTGGTTATCTTAAGCATTTGTTTCCGTCATTATTTTGTTCTTGTAATGAGTCTACCTTTCAATGTGAGACTTGTGTATTGGCCAAGAGCCATTGTATTGTTTTTCCTTTAAGTAATAATAAAGTTGCCAAGCCTTTTGATTTAGAACATTTTGATGTATGGGGTCCGGCTCATGTTACTTTGAACGGATTTCGTTGGTTCGTCACATTTATTGATGATTTTATCTGATTCACTTGGGTTTTCATGCTCAAAAATAAAAATGATGTTGCTTTCATCCTTCCTGAATTTTGTAATATGTTATCTATTCAGTTTCAGGCTCGGGTCCAAGTATTCTGGACTGATTAACGAGGGGTAAATATGTGAATAATACTTTGGCATATTTCTTTCGTGCTCACAGTATCATTCATCAAACAACCACCCCTTTTACTAGGCCTCATCATTTGGCCCGCGGGCTCATGGGCCGATGGGGGCCCGCCCGGCCCACGGAAAAAAAGCCCGGCCTGGCCCGTTATGGGCCGACACGGCCCACCCACAAAAGCCTTACCCGTTAGGCCCGCATACGTATATAATTATATATAAATAAGAGTTTAGGATTAGGATTATGTCACTTAAATCACATATATAATTTGTTTCATTTCATTTACTTTTCTTTACTCATTCCTAGTTTATAATTGGATGATTAGCACGTTAATTTGTGTCAATTATTAATACAACAATTATATATAAAAATAAGATGAACAACATATCATATCACCAAATATAATCATATCACGAAACATAATCGTACCACCAAATATAATCATGCTTTTCTTGAACACATCACCAAACATTTGCATATTTATTCATGCCATCCTTTAAAAATTATCTTTATGATACTTATTATTTTTTAAAATTATTTCTTAAAACGTATTACAGTCTAATTATGTAATAACCTCAAAAATAATACTTGGTTTTATTATTTTTATAGAAAATCTTATTAAGTTGTGTGACTTTATTAGGTGTTTTATGAATTTGGTTTGATGTGAAAATATTGGAATTAAGTGAGTTTAATCTCAAATTTGGACTAAAATGCCCTTATGATTAAGTTTATGATTTTTTTCGAATGAAGTAGGCCCGTTTCGGCCTGGCCCTTTGGGCTTAGCCCGGCTCGACCCGATGGGTTTTCTCAAGCCTGGCTCATGGGTCATGCTTGGGCTTTGAATTTTTTTAAAAACCCGGCCCAGCTCGGCTCGATATTTTCTCTCTCCTCTTTAAAGCCTGGCCCGGCCCGGCCTAAGCCCATTAAATTTGGGTCAGACTAGCCCGACCCGGCCCATTGACGAGCTTTACCTTAGACCCCTCAACAAAATGGTGTGTCCGAAAGGAAGAACTGACAATTGCTTGAAGTTGCTCGCTCACTTATTTTGGATATGTCTATTCCCCATTATGTTTGGGGACATACTGTTATGTCTGCTGCTTATTTGATCAACCGTACTACTAGTCGTGTTCATGACTTTGACACTCTTGTTCATGTGCTTGGTGACCATGTGCTTCTTTCTTGTTTTCTGTTTTGTGTAGGGAATTAAATTGAATCAATCTATCATCAATCTCCGTGGGATCGACTTCGCACTTACATATGTTATACTACCCAACGGTTCATGCACTTGTGAGTATCACAAGTTGAGAATGCAGCTGAATCAATTTTGGCACAGCTGAATCGACACAAGAAGTTTTTGGTGACGGGGATCAAACCCGGGTCACCCACATGACATGCGGGAATATTTACCACTATACTACAACGACTGGTTCTGTTGCCGGGACTTGAACCCGAGTCTTTCGGTTGACAGCCGAATATCCTGAAAGCCAAACTTTACAATGTAAAACAATGTTACCAAGAGGTGTGGTAACAAGTAGAAAAAGAGGCACACACAAATGATGCTACAAATAGCCCAAAACGAATTCTTTGAACCAGGCTTGGAGTGGGAAGGCCTGAGATCTCAATATTGATCTAATAGGGCCCAAATTTGGATATGTTGTAATAGACACCTATTGGAACAACTTTCATGAAGAATGTATTCCTATCCGAGCACAGCAACATGCTGATCCAAAGCCAAGAATTTGACCTACGAAATGAGAAAAAACAATTTATATTCAATAATGAACTTTTAGCTCACATTTATTCCAACCAAGGTAAAATTCTATAATAAAAAAAACACAAAAAGAAAGTAAAAGACTATAAACTGTCAATAACTAACAAAAAATATCGGTGAATCACATGATAAATCATGTACAAAAATGAACCCAACAAACTTCCCAAACTTATCTTTTTTCTAGTCCTTGAGCAAAACAAAAGGAAAATAAAGAGAAAAACAAGAAGTTAACTAGACCACTTTCGCAGGTAACTCGATTGCATTGAGCGTATACAACAAGCATTTAAACCTCTAGGCATCCCTAATAGGAGGAGTTGTGTCGCTTAAGGATTTAACAGATACAATACCCACAAACGTTTTACTGACTCTTCAAAACAAAGTGGTTAGAAAACTAATTAAATTATGTTAGTCCTTGAGCCAAAAAAAAAAAAAAAAAAAAACTCAAAATAATCTTTCTGAACATTTTCAGAAGAGAAACGACTCATGCACATGACTCAAAAGTTTTAACAATAAAAGTGTAGTAGTGTGATAGCCAAATGCAACTTATTCCCGAATTTCAATTTTCACATGATTTCAAAAATCATACAAAGCACAAATGCAACTTCAAATCTCACCAAAATTATCTTCTCACCAATGAATCACTCAGAAAAGGGAATGCATCACTCAGTTATAAACATGAGATTAGAGTTAAACCATAAGGGACTTAACTCGCAAGAAAGATGAAGAACTTGCATTAATATGATCTCAAGAAGGATGTCAAACACTTAAAAGTAGGTGCAATTCAACCATTTGACCTTTAGGATCAATTTAGGACTTTAACATAGGTTGAAATGGGGCCAAGGTGTAAGGTGAGTGAGAAATGAAAGGTATGGATAATACAAAGCCCAAGGAACTCACAATGTAAGAGCATAAAACAATGGTTTCCAAGACTTCGAATCATAATGATTAGAATTTTTTTTTTATATGATCAATTAGATCATAATTCCTTATACCTCCATTTATATTGATTCACACTCATTTCTTTTAAATCAACTGATTTTTAAAAGCACAACTTTTCTCTTTTCCTTCACCAATTGGGTGAATTTCTTTGTTTCTTTATTTTTTTTTTATTTTTTTTTTTATAAATGTAACACCCCTTCCCAAACTTAGCATGAAAAACACATCACAATTAAAGCTCATGAGTTCCCTGGAAAGGTAAATACTTGTTTTTCATACTAAGGCGAGAAAAAATAACTGATTAAATGAAAGAAAAGGTTTACGTGTAAGCTCAAAATGGTTAACAATGGAAAATCATACTTAAGCATGCATAAGGTTAGCTTGGAAGGCACAAACGATTCAAAGAGCGCCTTAATATCATGTAATCAAATTGCATAAGAATGAATGATTTTTAAGTGCTCAACCAAATCAACGAATAATGAGATCAAACAATTTTGATGACAAGAAAATAAGAATATGTGTAAAAACACTCATGAATTGCAGCACAAGCAGTGGCGGTTGTACACAGGGGGCAGGCTGGGCTGCTGCCCGGCCCAAAATTTTCCATAAAAACAAATAGGTAAATGTGTTATCCAAGCCAAAAAAAAAAAAGAACAACTCTGTCTCTAACTAGTTGCCCAACCAGCCATGGCCTACACTTACCAATTGGTGGCTGGGCAAGAATACCCACCACTTGCTCGATGAAATACCTCAGTGAAGAAGGCATAGCAACACCTTCCTTGCGATGAGTTTTCTGATTTGCAGAGGCAGCACTATGTGCCTGGCAAAGAAGACCATGTCTCGGTGCCCTTATAAACGAAACACACCGTTTTGTGATTAGCCTCCTTTAGTGAAACGGTGGTTTAGTGTTCAACACTTGGCTGCCTCTTTTCATTGTCGATGGGTTTAGTGGGCTAGTTTTCGTTTTATCGGTTTTATGAGGTTTGGCTTCATAATAATGGGTGAATTATTTAAAAACTTTATCCTATGGGCCAATATAATATAATAGAAGATTATTTAACAAACAAAAAAACTATTTTAACAGTAAATATAATAAATATATAGAAATATATATATATATATATATTTAACTAATGTGTTAATTCGATAATGCAATGATAATTGAGAAATTTAAGACTTCTTGTATGGTAAAATTTCAAATTTAAATAGTGTTAATATGTATTGTATTGCATTGTATTTACTTGTGATTTTTATTTTTATTTTTAAAGCTTTTATTTATGTATACAGATGCATTTGAAGTAAGGCTCATTACATTCCCATGAGTAGATGTATCTTTTAGGGTTTATTACTGAATTCACTCGTAATCTCAAGTTTAATATGTAAGTTTTGCCTAGCCAGTTTTCAAATCTTGAATCCGTCACTGAGCACAAGGCTCAAAAGCTCACATTATATGGTTATACAAGTTTAATTTATGCTTGATATACAATTCCTTGGATCATGCAAGTCCTTTAATTGGAAAATTATGAAGCAAATGGCAAGTGCATAGAAGGTTTCAAACATATTATGCTAGAATGATGCCATTAAGTGACAGTTTTTTATTTTTAAATTTTTTTTTAAAAATCAAAAATCAAATTTTCATTCAAGTCATGCAAACATTTATCACAATCTCATCATATGTGTTCGGAAAGTGACTTAAAAATGGGAAAAAAAGACTCAAATAAAACAGAAAAAAAAAAAGAAGAAGCAAAATACAAAATACAAAAAAATAAGAAAAACCAAATTTACTTACTAAACTACCTTCCAAAGTTTAGAAATGAACATTGTCCTTAATGTTTAAAAGTTAGGCACAAACAATGTCATAGCAACAAATGAAAGGTACTAAAACAAATAAATATCACAAAATACAATAAATAAAATACAATAAAGTTTCAAAAATAAAATTAAAAATTACCAAAAAAAAAAAAAAAAGATCAAACGGTTATGCAAATTGAAACCCAAACCATTTTGAAACCCAATCCACTTTGAAGCCCAAACCACAGTGAAATCCGAAGCCCACACATTTTTTTTGAAATTTTTTTTCTTTTATTGTAAATTACCAAATTTAAATTTTTTTTTTTAAGACGAAGCGTGATTGGGAACGTGGGTCCCAACATCTCATCTCTTGGTAAGTCATGCGCAAACAAAGCACGAGAGGCGTGTCAACACACAGAGGTGCCGCAGATCCCTACCGAAAATTACAAATTTGCTGAACGCCTTCTTTCAGAAAGGTCACGTCGCGACAAATTATTGGGGGATGGGTAGAAAGCCAAAAGGCTGTGGAGCTCGAGGAACAGGGGAAAAGTCAGAAATATGTAGAATGGTGTTGTGGCTAGGGTTCGTCAAAATGGACATCTAGAAAAGGAAACGAGGGAAAAATAAAAAAATTCATAACCACGCAGAAGAGAGAAAGAAAAGAATAAAAGAGAGATGGGAGAAAGAAAGAAATAGAAAGCCGAAATAAAATGTCGTCTTCCTTCCCATGTTCTCTAAATCTCAACCTACCTCCGCCAACACATACATGGGGGTAAGGAGAAGCACCTGTGTGGATGCCCTACTTTTCTCTCTAGATCTCAACCTACCTCTGCCAACACAGACATGGGGGCAAGAAGCGGCACCTGTGTGGGTGCCCTACTTTGCTTCCTCACGAGGACCAGTTACTGTAAACGACTCTTTAATTACATATTGACAACGATGTTTCGATTGGAGTTACGAGGAGTTTGGTGAGTCCCAAGGATTTGTGCGTGCTAGGAACAAGGGATGACAACTGGGTAGGAGCGATGCCTTGACATTGAGCGTGCAAAGTGTGGCATCTGTTGCAAGTGTGGGGCATCGCCTCATTGTGAAATCCTATGAGGTGCTGGTGCTAAAAGCTCAGTTGGTGGTAAAGCAGAATTTGGTTGAAGATTATCAGAGTGTTATAAGGAGATTGAAAAGGTATAGGGCAAAGTCGTTGGAAGAGACACGACACCAACTTGAAATATTGCATGACGAGAATAAAAAGCAATCAAAGATGGTAGATTCTTACTCTAAAGACATGCAAAGTAGCAGGAGGCCCTAGAGTGAACGGGTAAATGCAAGCACGGAGATCACGAAACAAGTTTTGCTCAAACTAAGAGAGTGATCTTTAGGAGCTTAAGTGATGAGCCCCAAGAAGCAGTGTGTGAAACCTGAGAGATGAGATCCAAAGGGCCAAACAAATGTCTCCTATTGTGGAATCGGGAAGCACTCCATGATATTTGATAAGACCCGACTCGAATTCTATCTTGGAATCCGTGATGAACCCTGTGGTTTTTTCGACATCTAACCAATGCCGGGCCCACTTACTAAAATAGTCCCCTTCTTTGCTACCAAGGAAAAAAGGGCTGAGACTTCTATCGAAATTTCGATAAAGTCACACTTGAAAAAAAGAAGAAAAAAAGAAGAAGGTATTTTTGCAAATTTTCCACTTGCGAAAAACAACAGAAAAAAGTTCTCAACTACCAGCACACACAATGCTAAAGGCGCACAGATTATAGAATAGGCCTTCGGCCTTAAATTCAACCCTACATGGTCAATAATACAACAAATCTAAGAAATCTTTAGTTTTACAACCAAAGCATAAGTTCCAAAGGAAATTAAACAAGTAAAAGTTCCCTACAACAGTTTGAGGCATGAGAGTAAGAAGTCTTGGCTCGGTTGCACGGATCAAGTCAAGCTACTGCCTTAGGGCGCAAAACAGAAATTGTGAGTGGACAAAAATAAAGTTTTAACATACTTTTAAACAAACATACTAACCCCACCGTTTTGGAAAACGATGCCAAAACATGCAGAAAAACCATTTATATAACATAATTGACTTTTAAAACCAAGGTATCCCATAATCCCGATGTAGCATATAACACAAACTCAAACTAGACTTTTTTCCCTTCCTAGACCACTCTCTTCTAAGACACATGCCTTTAAGCACAACAAAGCGAGGAAGGATCCTCACAAATAAATAAGAGAATATATATATGTAGGTATAACCACTACACCAATACTAGTACATGGGAAACAATCCAACACGAGGATTGTTTGACTAGACCACATGTAGAAATCCTCAATACACATTTGGCTAGGGAAGAGCAGTCCAACAGGGACTATTGCTCACCACACATGCACAGCAGAATCCTCAATACTCTGTCTAACACACGTTGACTGCCCCACAAGGGCCTACGATAACACCCTGTCAAGGGTGCCCGGGTTCCAACATATCCAAGTATCCATCGTTTCCAAGTATCCAAGTACCAGGGAGGTACATAGGGTGGTGCTAATAGCACTCCAATATAACATATTCCACATCCCAACATATATATCATAACCATATCCCAAATTCCAAATATTCCAAAGTACCCAATCCCATATACATAGACAGACATTAATAGAGTCCATAACTCAATACCCAAATATTTAATCGTAGTATAGATATCAGACTCTCAAAAGCATATATTCCATAACCGAAAATATTCACAAACTTCAAATATCAATATAACATCTGATAACCATTAGATATTAGGGAAATAGCCCTAAATGACACCCATTTCATAATTTTAATTAAAAATACCATCCCTTCCCAATTTTTGTACAACTATCACCTATAAATATAAAATTATTGTCCACTTTCTCTTTGGTTCACAAGTTCAGAAATTTTGGAGAGAAGAAGCTCACACAGCTCTCTCTCTCTCTCTCTCTCTCTCTCTGTGGCACAGCTCTCTTTCTCTTTGGTATCTGTCTATCACAGCTCTCTGTGTCTCTCTTGGGCTCTCTCTATCTTGGTCTCTCTATCTTGGCTCTCTCGCTCTTGGCTCTCTCGCTCTTGGCTCTCTCTCTCTTGGCTCTCTCTCTCTCTCTCTCTAGGCTCTCTCTCTCTCTCTCTAGCACAACTCTCTGTCTCTCTCTTTGCTCTGTTTCTCATAGCGCAGCTGTCTCTCTCTATCTTCGTTATGTCCCTTTCTCCCCTATTCGATCTCTTGCTCTCTGTTTGGAATCGCGAACCCCTCCCTTTAGCTATGTCTTCTGAATAGCTGCTTGCAACCTTGAAGCTCTAGTGGATTGCCGACCTCGAAAAGGTAGTGTTGATGGTTATTTTCTTAATATCAGTATTATGTGAAATGGGTTATAGTTTGATTGTTTGGGTTTGTGTTAAATTCGTTTTGGCTTTAATTTATTTGGGTTAGGTTTTGTTGAATATTCATGCTCATTCATCTGGGTTTGTACCAATTGCATTTAGATTGGTCTGGATATGTGAATCTTGAAACTTGGGATTTTCTATTTGATGTAGTAGATCTGTATAGTGTGATTCTGTTGTGTTCCTCTTATTTTACAGTCGTATTGCTGTTATATTGCCATTATATTGCCTATATATTGCTGTTATATTGTGGTTATATTGCTATTGTATTGTATGATTATTGTGGTTATATTGTGTGAATGAAATGTTGTTTTGTCATGGTCAGAAATGGAGACAATTGTTATTCTCGTGTGCTATAATGGAAAATGGGTCACCTCGAAGAAGATGTGCAAATACGAAGGGGGTGACTCAAAAGGCTTAATAGTTCCACGTACCATCAAATTTGCTGAACTGTTGGACCGTGTGCATCAGATTGGTAATAAAAACAGCAGGGAAGACAAGGTTTGCTTAAAATTCTCAGTTTTGGTGGCCTCGAATGAGTGGAAGCACATAAAGATTGAGGAAGATGATGATGTCAATTTTTTTATGAAGTACAATTCCGAGGTAACACCTTCAAAACTAGCTCCCTTACTCGTGAGTATAGAAGATAAAGGACTGACAAATGATGTAGTTCATAGTATGCATATCACGAAAGATAGTAGTCGGATGGGTCATTCTTCAGTTGCCATTGTTGAAAGCAATGAAGTAACTTGGAATAATACAAATGTCACTGATTTGGGAGGTGAAGTAGGGACAGATTTTATGGATATGATTGATTTTAGCGAGGTGGAGGAGATGCATGGTGGTGATAATGGTACTGAAAGAAATGAAGTGTCAGTGTACTCTGCCCCTCCTAATTTGGGGTGCTTGAACACAGCTGCCCAGTTGCCAAAAATGCGTTTAGGAGGAGAATCTGAACCCACTTGTCAACATTATTGGAGTCAAATGGGTGAACAAAATCGATATAATACAGTCGGTGTAAATGATGAAGAAGCATATTTGGACAGCGGGTTTTCACGAAGCGATTGGAATCCGAAAATTACAGTTGGGCAAATTTTCTCTAGTAAGAAAGCATTGTTGACGGAGTTACGGTTGACGGCATTAAGAGGCCACTTTGAATTTAAGGTGCAATTCTCTTGCACTAAGAGGTTGCTTGTGGTTTGTTGTCAACGTCCATGCCCATGGCGGGTCCGAGCATCGAGAATTGGAGAATACAGCTTCATGATTGTGAGGTGTACAACTGTCCATGAATGTGATTTGAGGTTCGTAAGTGACAAGCATCGTCAAGCAACCGCAGCACTTGTAGCCACTTCACTTAAAAGTAAGTTGAAGGATTGTCGGACAATATACACACCAAGTGACATTATGAAAGATGTGAAACACAACTTTGGTTGCACCATCCATTATTCGAAAGCTTGGAAAGCAAGGGAGTTAGCTCTATTGTCCATTAGAGGATCAGCGGAGGAGGCATATTATATCCTTCCAGCTTATTGCTATGAATTGGAGCGTATGAATCCCGGCACAAAAACACACATCCGAACTGATGAGAACAATCACTTTGTGTATTTATTTATGGCGGTTGGCGCATGTATTAGAGGGTTCCGTTCTTCCATGCGCCCAGTGATAGCCGTGGATGCCACTCATTTAAAATCCAAGTACAAGGGTGTTATGTTTGTAGCAAATGCATTCGATGGTAATCGAAATATATATCCTCTTGCTTTTGGGATCGGGGATTTGGAGACGGATGCATCATGGCATTGGTTTTTCACTAAACTTCATGAAGCCATTGGTGAGTGTCCCAATCTTGTTATTATTTCTGATCGCAATGTTAGCATAGAGAATGTGTGGAACAAAATTTTTCCAACTGCACAACATGGCATATGCTTTTATCATATGAAGGGGAACATGAAACGCACTTGCAAGTTGAAAAAGCGTGATCACATACTTATGCACTTTGAGAAGGCTGCGAAATCTTATTCCATTGCTGAATTTGATTGTCATTTTCGCAAGATAAAGCGAAAGGAACATGTTGCTCAATATCTTGAAGACGCAGGGTTACATAAGTGGTCTAGAGCTCACATGGATGGACGCCGCTACAATGTAATGACAACAAATATTGCGGAGTCAATCAACTCAGTCCTTAGGTTTACAAGAATGCTGCCAGTGGTTCATTTGATAGGGGAAATTGTTAATCTCCTTGTGAAATGGTTCACCGAACGTCGTGAGTTGGCTTTGAATTGCACAACAACATTGTGCCCCAATTTTGGAGAGAAGAAGTTGAGGAACAGGTTGGAGGATGTGGCAAGGATGAATGTGGTTAAAGTTAATAATGCACAGTATAATGTTTTGGACGGTGATATGGACGACCTCGTAGATTTGATGAACAACAGTTGTAGTTGTAGAAAGTTTCAGCTTGAGCAGCTACCTTGCAAGCATGTAGTTGCAGTTTGCCCGCTTCTTGAAAGTAAGTGTATACGCAAAGGCTTCTCGGTATTACACTCGGAAAACCTGGATGGATGCTTATTCGGATAGCATCTACCCGGTACACCCTCACGAATGTGGGATACTCCTGAAGATGTTCAAATCCAAGTGTGCTGCCTCCCATGGCAAGGGTCATGTCAGGCAGACGAAAGAAGTTAAGATTTCCCTCGCAAGGAGAGGGCCACCATTTGCTCCGTTTACCAGACGTCAAAGGCTTCTCGGTATTACACTCGGAAAACCTGGATGGATGCTTATTCGGATAGCATCTACCCGGTACAACCTCACGGAATGTGGGATACTCCTGAAGATGTTCGAAGTCGAGTTGTGCTGCCTCCCATGGCAAGGGTCATGTCAGGCAGACGAAAGAAGTTAAGAATTCCCTCGCAAGGAGAGGGCACCATTAGAAGAAAATGCTCAAGGTGCGGTTCCGCAGGGCACAATAAAAGCACCTGTAAAAACAATATTCCATTGCGCAATGTATCTTAGACAATATGATTTGTGTTGCTTTAGTAGGTCATGTAAACTCTACTTTTATTTGTGGTGGGTTTCGTGTTATGTTGAATGGGAATTCTTTTAAATTTGCATTATTTGGGTTGCATTGCTACAGCATGCTGTATTGCTGACAGATTGCTATTATATTGACCTTTTATTGTACTGGTATTGCTTCCAGATTGCTATTATAATTTGAGTGCGAAATTAAAGGGACTGGAATGTAATTCCAAATGGATCCAAAACATTAAAGTGCTTAGAATTTCTATATTACACAGTTACTGTGATACTCCGACTATACCTTCTTTTTTTATTACAAATTCGGCCGATGCATAGGCCAGATGTAGGGCAAATACAAGGTGAAATGTCCTGTGTGTTTGACTACATATACTTGTTGAAGGAGCATTACGAATGTCAACCTCAATAGATTGCTCATGTCTTGCCAAGAACACTCTTGAATTTATGCAATGTGCCCAAGCCAGTCCCAAAGCTGGACTCACCCGTCTCCCATCTGCCTGATGTGTCCAGGGACTCCAAGTTTCCCAACCTCACCCTATTCACTCCATCATGTGGCCCAATAAAATCCACCACTTGGTTGGTGACAACCACCGCCAACCCAAACTTATTTGCTAAACCCTTCAATGTCCCAGATATGTTGAAGAACATTTCAGACCGCCGTTTCAAATCTGCCGGTGTTGTCTGATACTGTGATCGGAACAATGCAGCAATGGAATCAATGACAATGAGTTTCACAGGTAGGCGGGTGTGATCAATGGCAATAAATGCTTCTATGTCTCCAAGGACATGGATGAGTTCTTGAGCATCATGAACACCATGAACATATATGTCTTCCAATGGCTCCAACCTTATTAAGTTGGGGTATGATGCATGATAAAGGTTGCCTAGTTGTTGCAATCGACGAAATGGGAAGCTGAATTCTGTGAATATGTAGACGGAGGAGCCCCCTAGTCCGCCATGTGAGGGTGGGAGCTGAGCTCGTACTGTAAGTTGGAGACAAAGCTGCGTCTTCCCAGAACCACTCTCCCCTACTATTTCTGTTATGGAGTTGCAGGGTATCCCACCCCCCAAGCAGTGATCTAGTATTAGGCATCCAATGGATAATTTAGGGGTTGAAAGAGGAAGGAGCATGAGGTTTTGGGGTGTCATGTTTGTGTAATTTAGGGGGGGATGTGATCGTGCTACAAGGCATGCATTATATATATATATATATAGAGTTCATTTTGAAGGTCTGTACTGTAGGCCATCTGTCTTTTAAGGGATGTATAATTCATCCTTTTTCCAGGTTGTAATTACTTTTTTGTTTATTTATTAGTATTTTTTTGGACCATATAATTTAAAACATATTCTGATGCAGTACGTCCTGTAATAGGATCATATTGTAACTCTATCACCACTCTATTGTATTGATATTGACATAATATTGCCACTATCCGCATGTTTATTGCATATTTATTGATGCTATATCGCCACAGAACTGGAGACCGATAAACTGTATACGCACAAATACAAAATGAGGCTTCATCATTCCATAAAATCCTATTGCCAAACTTACATAATACAACAACAGGCCACCCCATCGTTACATAATACAAAAATACGCCACCTCATAGTTCCATTTCCCTACAAAATGAGGCTTCATCATTCCATAAAATCCTATTTCCAAACTTACATAATACAACAACAGGCCACCCCATCGTTACATAATACAAAAATACGCCACCTCATAGTTCCATTTCCCTGCTGTTGACAAATTCGAAGTTGCATACTCTTCAAGTGCGGTGACCGCGACCCATGAAATTCATGACCCCGGCCACAGTGATGTTGGCCCAGTTTCCTGCCGGATCCATAATTTTTGCAAATTTACGAAATAGTTCGAATCCCCTTTCCACTTGTTCTTGCTTCAACTTGGCCATTGCTTCTGATTCCTTGAATACCATAATTGCAGTGGCAGGGGCAATTTCAATTTTTTCTTTCATTCTCTTTATATGTAGGAGATGCATGCGCGCATGATAACGAGAGCGAATTGTGCGGTTTTTTTATGACACCCCATCTAGCTTGGCCCTCCACAATTTTTGAAACTATGTCTGCATGAAGATTTTTCCAAAACATGGTATTGCCTCGACATTGCTGTATGCCATGGACCAAGTCTGCAGGGAGTGAATTCGGTGACTTGGCTTCTGTTTCAGTCCCTCCTTCAGTAATTGAAAGCGTTGGGTTTGGTGTGAGGTTATGGTCCATGGTCTTTGATATTTATTGTTGGCTGGTCTACAACTTAATTGGAACAACAGGGGACTAAATGCGATTTGAGTGAAATCAGTGGGGAAGGTAATGGCTGTAAGCAGCAGTTAATGTGATGGAAGTTTTCTGAGGCAAACAGCTGGGTTGATTAATATAGGCAGGTTTTAATGACCAAACCAGTAAGTCAGAGAGTTATTGGCGGGAGGGATTAGGGGGAGTAATTAGCGGGAGGGATTGGCGGGAGTGTTAGGCGGGATAGTACTGGGCGGGATAGTATGGGCGGGAGTTATTACCCAGGTTGACTTTATGCCTTTTTGTAATATATTTGTATGTTGGACGTTCCCAACTTGGTCATTTTCCCATTATGTATTTGAAATAAGGGAGTTGCCTATTTGCCTAATTCACCAACTCATTCGAATTGACCAATAATGGTTATTGTCTTATTTCTCATTTCAGCAATCTCAATTCGTTTCCATTTTGCCATTTTTCATATTTTCCTATTTTCCATGTGTCATCCAATTTTTCAATTTTTCATTATTTTTTCCTATTCCCTATTTTCCTATTGTGCAATTTCCTAAGTTTCCTTTTGTTCTATTTCCAGTTTTCCAATTTTTCAATGTTCCCATTTCCCCCCATTATGTACTTAAAAAAAGTTGCCTACTTTGCCTAATTCAGACAGTAATTAAAATTGTCCAATATGGTAATTGTCTTATTTCCCATTTCCACAATTTCAATTCGTTTCCAGTTTTCTGATTTTCCATGTATCCCTGTTTCCTATTTCCATTTTTCAAAATTTAAGTTTTTGTCAAATTATCCAATGTTTTTATTTCCAATTCGACTATTTTCTAAGTTTCCTTTTTTTCCATTTTCAAATTTTTCATTTTGGTAACTGTCCTTTTGTTCAATTTCCAATTTTGCTATTTTCCAAGTTGCCTTATTTCCTATTTTTCATTTATCCAGTTATCCAATATTCCATTTTTTCAATTTTCCAATTTTCAATGTCCCAATTAGCTTATTTGCCTATTTTCCAAGTGTCCTTTTTTCTTATTTACTATTTCGAATTTTCGACTTTTCATGTTTTCAGAGTTTCCTTTATTTCCTATTTCCTATTTTCCTATTTTCCTATTTTCCTATTTTCCTATTTTCCTATTTTCCAAGTTTCCTTTTGTCCAATTTCAAATTTTCCAATTTTCCAAGTTGCTTTCTTTTCCAATTTACAATTTCCAAATTTCCTATTTTCCAAGTGTCCTTTTTTCCTTTTTCCAATTTTCCTATTTTCCAACTGTCATTTGATCATATTGCCTACTTTCCTGTTTCCAATTTTTCCTTATTTCCTTTTTCCAATTTTCCAATTTTCCAACTTTCCATTTTTTCATATTTCCGATTTTCCAATTTTCCATTTCTTCAATTTCCAATTTTCCAAGTTTCCTTATTTCCCATATCCAAGTTTTAAGTTTTCACTTTTCCAAATTTCCAATTTTCGTGTTTTGCTATTTTGTGTTCTGAAATTCGCAATAAATGCTTACTTACATAGTCCTATTTTGGGTTCCAATCCACAATTTCCTATTTCCCATTCAGGTTTGGTTTTTTGTCGTTTGGAAGCCAATTTTATTGTTGTTAATGTCATGTTGTACTGCTGTAACTTACAGCCAAGGAGTTAATGGTGTAGTTTGCAATCCCATCAATTGAATGCACCAACACAATACCCAATTTACTTCATATCAGTTCGTACATATAACTGAACCTTCCTATATAGAACTGCAACAGAGGCACCTTCTTAACGGGAAAGGTAATTAGTCTTACTGAAAGGCAAATATTCTCCACTCAAGCTAACCATATAGTCGTTTACAACTGGAGACTGAATGTACCTATATTTGTTTTGTTGCAGGCAACAGCTGTGAATTGTCCCCAGTAATACTTGAACATGTCGGATGTACGCCCTCCTAACGAGCATGTGAGTTACCCGGGGGACCAGCCGTGGCATGTGCCATTCCCATCTCCACCTCGGACTCCCAATCATGATCCCACTTCATCTGGAAGTGAAGCTGAGAGTCATGATCCGCTTGACAAAATCTCTGCCGTCAAGCACCACCTCCAATATATGTCAAAGGCAACGGATTGGTGGGAGAGTAAGTGCGATATTCATGGCCAAGTTATGGGAAACTTGGCCAACAAGTTGAACAATGCATACGCTGGAGAGGTGAAGCAAGCTCTTAAAGCAAAAAGTCGGAGCAAAGAGTTAGAGTCCTTGAAGTTGAAATTGGAAGACAGAAAGAAAAATGCCCTCGAAACATTCACACAATCTGAAGAATATAACCATGAAATGGTTGAATGTTTCAACAACGGCTTGAAATGTTGCTAGATTATGCTTCGGTCATCTCACCAGACCACAATTGGAGTGAAATTGATGTAGCTGGTGTCTGGCAGGTACTTAATATGGGTTCTGATGGAATGGCTCATCATAGCCTCGTGCATGCAGCGAGAAGAAAGGACAAAGACATGGATCTTTTGATGGACCTGTAGTAACGGCGAATGCTACTTCAATTCATCTCACCCGAGTACATGGATCTTTTGTTGCCTTCATTTTCCCTTCGCGGGATAGATAGTATTGTTAAGGTTCGATGGCGATTTCTTTGGCATGTGTGAAATGTTGTCTGTAATGTGTATGTATTGTATGTATATTGCCTTAATATTGCCTTCCTATTGTGCTTATATTGCCCTAATATTGCCTTCGTATTGTATATTTATTGTGGCCATATTGCGACATTCTATGTAATGATAAAATTCCTATCGTATTGCCCTTATATTACTATTCCCTTCTATTAAGTTCATCTTGTTTCATCTGGGACTGGTTGTGATTAGAATCTTCATCATGAAGATGATGATGAGCCTGAGCTTGAGCCTTTGGAATATTATGAGCACTGGAAAATAAATCCACAGGCTCAGAATCAGCAATTTTGCCTCCTTCAAGAGGCGTCCCATGCTTGTATGCAACCCTAGCCTTCTCCCACGGGCTCAAAATAAATTGACTGTTAACAATCATTCAGAAGAATGGTAGAAATAAGCTCCATTGTGCCAATCCACGAAGTTCAACAAATAAATTGTGTTCGATACACAGATGACATGTAAAACTAACATTAGCATTCTCCAATAAGAAGACTTCTCTTCTTTCCCACCCCTCGTGGATTGAGAAAGAAAGAAGAGGGACAAAACACACACTACCAAGTTAAGGTGACATTACAAACCTACAAAATATCCTCATCAAACTTATAATGCTCCTTTTTTTCTTCTTTAAAGCAAAACTTCATTCAAACTGAGAAAACCACGTGCTTTCGATAATCACTCCGGAATTATTTGCTCATTATCTGCATCGCCTTCTGTCTCAACTTGAGGCTTCGAAGCAGCTTTGGCACCAGGAGGCTGCTTCTTCTTGATCCCACTCACAATGTCATCGATTCTGAGAAGTAGGCAAGCAGCTTCTATGGCCGTTTTAAAAGTCTGGGCCTTCACGTTGTAGGCATCCCATATCTGACATCATAATTGCTATAAATTAACAGCCTTACCAACAAAAGAAATTTCAGATTCAAGACTCCATGGATGCTCAAATATGAGCAATGGCGTTCACTTTAGTAATAACCACGACAACAGCACTTCCCCTCACATGAGTGCTGTCGAAATATATTGGGAGAAGCTGTAAACTATAACTACTACTGAAGCAAATCGACAATATCAACCAGAATATTGACGCTTATGCCATATCAATAAAGGGACATATAATGGATACATTTGAGAACAATAATACATTAAAAGTCCTATTTCAGAGCTTTCAGAAAATATCAATCACCCAACAAATTTGAATATTGAGATAGTGAAGGAAATAAAAGAGAGCAACAATAGTAAGCCAAAAAGATATCCACCTACCTTTTTCTCTTTCACATCAGTTATCACACCAGTGTTACCATCAATGCCAATCCATGCATTTTCACCATTTGCATGCTATGGAAAAAAAATTGTGGTTAGGATATCAATGATGCATCATATTGTGACCACAAAAAATAATCATGCATCAGAACGTATATAGAAATGACAAATCATAAAATAAAACAGAACAAAGCCATACAAAACAGATTCAAACCTTTGCCTGCAGCGCCGTCATTGTTCTAATCACATTCACCCCGCAATTCTGAGCCAAGGTACGTGGTATAGCCTCAAAAGCTATAGCAGCAGCTTCATATGCCCACTGTTTTACCATCAAAATACGTGTAGCCATAAAACTCCATTAAAATGCATGTAAAGTGAAACCACAACTAATTGTTAATCTTAAGTATGTCAAGGAGCATGTGAAGTGAAGTGACAGCCAGTTTATTCATAGAATTTAGATTTCTACTTCCACAAGGAGTTATTCTTCGACGAGTTTTACACAAGAAATACCGAACTTTTGGATGAGGAAAGGAGCTTTTACCTTTTCTATACCTTATACAGATGAACTCTTTTGCTTCAATGTAGCAGATAGAGTTCACTCTGTAGCACCACCAGCAGGAACAAGTTTCGGATTCTTGAGGATGTTTCTTGCTACAGACATGGCATCCTATGACCAGATATAAGGGAGTAAATAACAAATTTCAGCAGACTATATTTATTCTACGTAATGGGGACAAAGAATTAAAACCATTATACCTGCAAATTCCTTTCCACTTCATTTAAAATATCTTTACTACTGTCATCTGAAGAGTACAGTACATGCTTTAGGCTCTTTGCAATGAACAATGAATGCAAAAAACTCATCACCAATTTTCTTAACCTCAAATATCCCAGCGCCTGTACCAACATCAGACTCTTGCAATTCATCTGGTCTGTTAACAATTACAGCCCCACAAGCCTTGGCAATTCGGTTATTATCTGTTTTCCGCAACCTCCTGATTGCACTGACGCCGGCCTTGCTAAAATAATGGCATGCCAAGTCACTAAGCCCCTTTTATGTGATAACCACATCTGGTTTAAACTTCAATATTTGCACACATAGCCTCTCGATGTATTCTTCTTCCAATTTTAGCAGGACTCCCCAATCTTCTTCTTTAAGCAACTCAGCATTTGTTTGGTTCTCGCCTTTCTTATATTCCAGAGGACAATCAAGAAGAATGATGCGTAGGTTGAAAATCTTTCTTCTCATTTTTCCAGGTGCAATAACATCTTTGTTAATCATTACTCGTTTGAGAACCACTGAATCTTCCAACTGGCCACCAGGAATCTTCCAACTGGCCACCAGGAACCTTCTCAACCTTTATGTACTTTTTAATATCCATTCCCGCAGACCCTGGCCAAGGTCCACCCCTACTATTGTGGTAGTGTCAAGTGCAATTCAAGGGGGCAGTCAATTTGGTATGGTGGCATAAACATGTTTACTCCAGGATTCACCTGTATGGGACAGAGCTTCCTTCTTCCCTTGTCGTCTGTAGGTTTCAACTTCACACTTTTGATATACATGTATGACAACTTGTGGCTATTTATGTATGGCCTCCTAACACTTGTTCTGCCATTCCACAGTATTAGGCGAAAATTTTTGAGTTGAATAACTGGAAAGACTTCAGATGACAGAAGACATTTACCTCATAAATATGCCTCCCCCCTTAAACCCTCAATTGCAAGCTTCAGTCGGTAATATTTGATCTTCAAAGGGTCAACTTTATCTACTTCAATCCCAGCACTGAGATGCTCGATGAATTTGACGGTCAAGATTCCGCAAGACGCACTGTGAGGCCAATAAGTTGGGAAATTAGAGGGGGCAGTCATGTAAAATTTGGATAAACTGCACAAAATTCACAAAGCTTACCCATCTCGTTGTTATGGCACATCTGCAATGCTGCACACTGAGAATGGCGTATACATCGACATCGTCAGCCCCTTTTGCTTCACCTCTTCAACCTCAGAATCATCATAAAAGTGCATATCATACAGCACTCGTGCCAGCGTATCGCTAATAGGGTGCAGAAGTGTAACCAGCTTTGAACGTTTGGTAAAATCAACATAGGAGTCATACACAGTTGCAGTATGTCTGACGAAATCAATTTCGATTGCAACCCAGTGAGACCCTTTCAGATTATATGGCAAATAGACCTTCCGGACTTTTGTCCAAGCTTGGGCATACCCGTGTTGCCACGTACCACGCACAAAGTGATGTATATTCTTCAGCTTGCTAGGTGGAAGGTCAATGGTGTTTGAAGCAGCTGCCTTCTTCGATCCACGTGTCCTGGAAGTCGGTTTGAACGGCTCTAGAAATTGCTGTAGAAATTTAAATGAAGGCATATTAGAAAATCACAACCGACAGCAAATGAAGCAGTGAATGTAACATGGTTACGTGTTTACCTGCAAGCAACAATCTGCCGTTGTCCAGTCAGTTCCAAAAACCAACGGTTGAGAGAGTTGCCTTTTCCGGATAAGAAAGGTTGCCATGTCCAGGTGCTGAAAGTTGACACATAATATTAGCACAATTTCATACAACTGTACACTTAAAAAAGGTGAGAAAACAATTGAATTATCGTAATAAAGTAGAGCTTTGTGTATCGTTACCCTTGAGCTCATCCATTCCGTTTCATCGACAAGTCTGTAGAAAAAATCAGCGCCCACTGAAAATGATTCCAGCTGCACCTCCGCACTACAAAAGGCAAACTTGCAACGGTTACTTTTGTAGTCATCTCATAAATCTGACTTTGTTGATGACAAAAATACACATGTATATTAAACCAAACTCTACATTCTCTCATTAGTCTATGATTACATAGTAGAATAGGATGAAGATTGGAATTCAAAGGTCAAGAATCGTAACCTGATATCGCTTTTCCAGGCACTGCAAAACTGTATTACTGCCTTCACATCTTCAATGGGCAAGGGTTTTGATGGATCAAAACATGGCGGGGTTGCAGTCGCAGCCGACACAGTCATCGTCCTCTTCTTCCTCAAAGGATCAGTAAATGGGCTCAACAATGTCTGCGCCGGGCACTTATGTCTGCACCCTTTACCTTCCACTTCTTTTTTTTCAACACTCAAACTACCTTCTTCAACACCAGCCATAGTAACTGTGGGTAGACTTGGAGGATTGATCGAACCTCCCGATTGCATACTCTTAGTGATTTTCCAATCTTCTAACAGCTTCATGACTCTTTGGCAGATTTCGTCATACCCGGCCACATCTTCCGGGGTAGGCAGCTTCTCGGATTCTGCCTGCTTAGCTACTTCATGCACTTCTAAGTGAGGAACTGAAGCGGCCATTTTTGCCTCTTCAACTACCATGGCTGCGAAAGGTTCGGCTCCATCACCGGGGACTTGTGTTTCCATTACTGCCGGTTCTGTAGGCGGACTAGCATTGGCATGTAATGGCGACAAGTCATTGTTGCCTCCTTCATTCATATGAGGACTATCGAGGTCCTCATGTCCTTCCCCAGCTTCATTCACCCCACCATTTTGTTTTTTCAGCTGCTCTATCTCCAACTTAAAATAATGCTCCATTGAAGCCACGGTGTTGCACAAATCCTCCACACACTTTTTATTTTTTTCGAACTCTTTTTCAGCTTTCATTGACTCCTTCCGTACCTTGTCTTCCAACTGATGCACTCTATCGCGAAGCGCTCGATTTGATAGGGCAACTTTGGCCAATTCATCCTTTGTCCTTTCAAAGTCACGCTTCAAAGTGCGTAACTCTCTGGACGCGACTGTACCCTGCATTAAGTTATAATGCATGTGTTACTATGCAGGCCAAAAAATATTGCAACAATACAGCAGTTATTTTCCTATTGTATTATGACGTATATCTTCGAAAATATGTAATGCTTGCCTTAGAAGACGACGGAAGGCTTGCAGTTTCGTCAATGTCCTTATCTTCTTCTTCTACAGAGGCAGAAGTGCCGGTTTTTTTTTTAGCGTCATCGCCCAACAAGTCAACAAGTTCTTCAGTGTCGTCAGCACTGTCACCCCAAGTCCAATACGGCTGCTGCTTGTCCATTACAGATGGCCGGAGAAGCTGCACATCAACCTGTAATTTACACATACAATATACATATCAGTAAAGTAATTATATTATATTTTCATATCCCTAACATTATCATTACAAACTGAACTAACCTCACGGTTCTCGAATACTTGGCTCATTAGCTCATAAAAACGCGGCGAACTATTGCTCCTCCAATGTAGTAAATGAGGGATGTACGCATTATCTTCGTGCACCACCAAATGTAGTGCAGCCAACGCTGGAAAGACCTCATACGCCCAAATCTGGTTTGAGGAATAAAAGGTCAGTCATTGTAAACAAATGCAATTTAACTTCAACATCAATGGACATTTGCTCACCTGAAGTGCATAGGCAAAACCTTTGAGGTGGTACTCTCTTGGTCTACCAGTTGCCGTTGTTGTTGGTTTCTTTCCAGAATTTTTTTTTTTTTTTGCAGTTTTTGTGGGCAGTTTCACTCGCTGGTAATCTGCAGAAAGTGCCCTCAGCAGTGACGCATTTGTCTTCGCATAACACACAGCACCCCATGGATACTTCCCAAACTCTTCAAGGTCTTCCGCCAACTTCAAATATCGCATGTCAATGTGGACATGTTTTTCACTGCCCAACAGCACAAACACAGCAAAGTATACGAATCCGAGCTTCAATACATCGTCCTCATCATCGCATTTGAGGAAGGCCTTTTCTAATTCCAACAGGTTCACAGTTTTATCGTTGGCAAAGTACTTCCGTTTCAATGAGCAGTTCTCATTAGTGGGAATCGGAATTAAGGGAAGGTTTCCAAACCTTAGCCCTGTCACGATGCAAAATTGCTGCACCGTGAATTGGATGACCTTATTGCCAACAATGAATTTGATCCCGTTCAGTTGGGAAACTGTCTTGGGATCAGCTTTCCTGAGCAGCAAGCAGTGGACAATTGGAGAAGTCCATTTGAGGTCCTCAATCCGTAGGAGATGACCAAAACAACTCTGTTCAAACATTTGCAGCTGCTGTTCAGTGAATTTCTCCTTGATCGTAGTGATTGCGGTCTTCGTATGGGATAGCGACAATGCTTTCCCTTGGAACTTTTGTTCCTCTGCAATCATCAACTTCACTTGACCAACCATATTTCCCTGCATGCCAATATTATAAACAAACTTTCAGTCGGTTGCAATCTAGACAATAACAAGCAATAAACAATCACCACTTATCAACAGCCTATTATAGGATATGAAGTGAAAAAAAAAACAACAAATACATATCATAAACAAAACCCCAGCTATTTACAACTGACCTCCTCATTTAATGGCTCAAAGCCAAGTTTCAAGACACCCAGTACTCTACCACTCCTGCATAACCCTAATATCTAAACACACATCTCAACACACCATATAATCACACCATCTAATCATGAGACAGCTTCAGCTAGAATGGGATTGTGCGGTAGCACAAGCCTAATTGAGAACAATTCAACACTAACGATACAAATCTATCTGACTAGAAAGAGTTTTAAAAAACAACAAGACATCGGGAAACAATTGATTCACTTCAAGGTATAATGTAGTGGAACATCCTATGAATTAGTGGCAACCGCAATACTGACTCTACTATGGCCCTCCTTTCAAATGTAAGAAAATGAAATAAATTGACACCATTCCTTCAGTTTTTTCTTAACAAAATATCAAAGATAAATTCATAAATAAAACATCAAAACTGTATAAAATGTTTGTAAGACATGTACAATTACAAAATTATAAGTTCTCCTCAGAAACAGAGTTCTCTAAGTATCCATACACAAACAAGAAAAGCAAAAGCTTAAACAGTTAGCTTATAGCAAAATCATTGTCCCCATTTCTCTAAACCACACCTGCTGGTGGTAGGTTCCCATCTTCACTCATTTCCCGCTTTCTTTTAAGCACACAATGATGAAGCACAAAACAGCAAACTTTTAAAGAACTCATATTACACCACATATGGTTCTAAACAAAACTCATCCATATCCAATATGCAAGCCCTAAACTTAGTAAACAGAGTTATAAAAAAATATGTCAAATTAACAAGCATTATTCTCAAACAAAAAGTATGATATGGTTGGGAGTTTACAAGTTCAAAATGATATACACAGGTTAATTGTCTTGCACTTTTGATATCATCTTCAACAAACAAAATAGATACCAATTAGACTTGTAAGAAGGTTAAATGCAATGGTCATAGAGACTCATACTAAGCCACCAAATACTAATCAATAACTGCTACAAAAACCATAATAAAATCATAATAAAACTAAAAATACAATAGCACTAAAATGCCAACACAACATCACTACATTAGCAATACACTAGCAAAAAAACACAATACGACAGCAATAGCAACAGCAACACAATAGCAGTGCAAGCATCAGTCCACAAAGAACAAACCCATTCACTGTTTGAAACAAGGAATCATCATACTAAGATCATTTCAGATAAACCCCAAAACCAATTTCGTTGAAACCCCTAAACCAATTTCAGAGAAACCCCTAAACCTTCAACCAATTTCGAACAAACCCCTAAACTAATTTCAGCGAAATCCCTAAACCTTCAACCAATTTCGAACAAACCCCTCAACCAATTTCAGAGAAATGCATAAACCCTAAACCAACTTCGGAGAAACCCTTAAAGTGTAAGAAAATGCCGATGAACAGTACCTGTCGCTGGGAGAGGAAGAGAGAAGAGAGAGTCCGAGCTGAGGGACGAGAGATTGCGAGCTGAACGACCAGAGATTCAGAGCAAAGCCACGAGAGAGTGAAGAGAAACAGAGCCGAGAGAAGAGAGAGATCCGAGAGAAGAGAGAGAGCCGAGAGAAGAGAGAGAGCAAAACAGAGAGAATAAAATTTCAGCAAAAGTGATATGTGTGCAATAAGGGCACAATAAAAATATATTTATAGGTTATAGTTCCAAATTTTTTAAAAAAGGGTGGTATTTTCAGTTACAATTATAAAAATGGTGGCATTTAGGGCTATTTCCCAAGATATTATAACCCATAATTAAAACAACAATATAACTTCATAATCTCAATAATCAAAATAATCAAATTTATATATATGCAAGACAATCCACTCTTTGAAAATAATGATCATTTAAAACAAAGTCCACTCACGAAAAGTCCAAAGTTGCTTGACCCTTCGAGGGTCCCACCTGTTGAGTTCGTGGAGCCTGAGTACCTATTTTATCGGGATTCAACTCCTAAGTTTTCGGGATTCAAAGTGTGTGTGCACGACTACCGGGGAGTTTCTAAAGCCAATATAACTCTTTTCAAAAGGTGGAACGACCTCGGAAGACTCACGGTCAACAGGGTGGCCAAACTTCTCAAATTGGTCAACCCAGCGGGGCCACGACGTTTGATTTTCTATCCGAAAGTTCCTACTCAATCCTAAAGGTACAAAGAACAACATATTTGAAATTGGGACCGATCAAACGGTCCGAACCTATCAAACCCGGATATCGCATAATAGGTGCAATATTCTTTCGATAGTCAAATGAAAACCAATTCAAAATCCAAGCATACCGTCGTGCTCAGATTCAGACTAACTAGCCACATAGTGGTCCACGCGCCGCCACTCTCCGTCGGCAAGGTATGGTGTCTTGAGAATTTTCCCATGAAAACACCTTACAATACCTATGCCAACAGATTCAGACTAACTAGGGGATCAACTTCTACGCTGAAACCGTAAGCTAAAATGGGTATATTGAACGATTTGTAAAACCTTGAAATCAATCCAAGATACATATACTAACAGCTAGAGCACGTGAATGGGATGAAGAACCATACCTTGGTCAACAGAAACAGCAGCCGGAATCGCCGAAAATTGCACGAACACCACCGGCGACCAAACTAGGGTTTCGCTCGGTTCTAGTCCAAAATCGCGACCAAACTTGGAGTTTCGTAGGTGTAAATGGGTATGCACGTGTAGATGACGAAGAGACGAATGTTTTGTGGGTCGTGACGTCGCCAATCTTGATCGGACGGAGGAGAAAACGCCGACCAAACAAGCCAGTCTATTTCGGGAATGAGAAGAGGGTTGCGCGAGCAAGGAGAGGGTTGCACGAGCTAGGAGAGAGAGATCTGATAGCTCATTTTAAAACCCAACTTTGAAAAAATTATGATTGTGCCACTGCACTTCCATAGACCACAAATTCTTCGTTAAATCTCTGATTTGGGCCTACTACGTGTCTTCGAACTCGTGAGAGCTAGCTCTACGCAATGGTGCCACTCATTTTCCCAAAATCCTTCATAATCGAAAAGTGACTAAAGTGACCCTACCCCTAAGGGAAAAATTGTAAATTCAAAAATAAAAATAAATTTAATAAAATGATTAAATTGGGTCGAGATGTTACAATATTGTTGTTGTTGTTTTTCTTTAATTAATGTAGCCCCCTGGTTCCTCCTCTCTTTTTTTTAATTAATTTTTTTTTTGTGTAAATTTTTTATTTTATTTTATAATTTTAGCGACACTAAGAAAGATACCAACTCACCACACAACTTAAAAACATAGACTAACTTATAAGAAAATAACTATAAAAACAAAAAACAAAAAAAATCACAAATTTTAATTTTAAATATATATTTTCTTACAAGCAAAAACATTTTTAAAAAACAAACTTAAATTTTTATTTAAGTTAAACTTTATATATATAAATTTATTTTATGGACACATAAATATACAAGCAACTCAAGGATGACTAGTTAAGGGCCTCTGAAAACACAGCCAATGGTTCCGGGAAGGTTGGAGAGGTCAAAATTGTCTTGCTTAAAACCCAAACCTTCTTAGACACCAAAGGTGTCGCCGAAGAACTCCTAGACACTATATTGACAGAGGTAGCTCGTTCGGTTTACC
Organism: Prunus persica; assembly: GCF_000346465.2. Taxonomy (NCBI): domain Eukaryota; kingdom Viridiplantae; phylum Streptophyta; class Magnoliopsida; order Rosales; family Rosaceae; genus Prunus; species Prunus persica. The sequence goes on from NC_034011.1 coordinate 7,864,931, forward strand.
AAAAATCGGCTCATATGACACATTAAATATTTATATTTATATTAATTTTAATTTTAATTTTAAAGAAACAAAAACTTAAAATTACTAAAATAATAATAACAAAACATGCAAAGAGAAAATAAAAGAAAAGAAAATAAGAATTATTGTATCACTCGTGTATCACCATGTAATCACTGTGGTATCACCCGTTTATCACGTTTTAGAGATGAATTTATGAACTTTCTATGTTTTCCAGTTTCGACCTCTGTCCCGTTTTGGACCAATAACTTTCAAACCGTTAGTCCAGATTTTATGTTCATTATATGGTTGGAATCAACATAACAAAATGAAATACTCAACCTGGACTGAATGGCAAAATTAGTTATAGAAGTGTACATAATTCATTAAAACGAACACTCAAAGTTTCGACACAATAAAAAAAATTCCCACCAAGAACTTAAATGAAACATTGTCCTTAATGTTGAAAAGAGTAAAATTATGCAATGTATCATAAGGCCAAGGGAAGAAACAAAACAAAATAAAATTAAAACAAAAACTTAAATTACTAAAAACTAAACAAGCAAAGAGGAATGATTGGAATACTCCCCTTCGAAGCGATTAGGGCGAGCATGGAAGCATTTGGAGGTCACGATTTCTCCCAATACTCAGCACTTCCCTTCTTTGTTTTGTTACTATTCCAGTTATATCTTTCTTAGATTGTAGATTAATAATTGTTTTTGAGGTGGTTTTGGTAGTGTCTTATTCTTGGTGGTATATTTTGTTACGGAATAATAATGGCATCGTAGTTTCTATTTTTTAATTGAGTTTTTATTTTTATTTTTTATGTAACAATTATAGTTATATTTTTGTTAGATCGTAGAATCATTGTTTTTTAAGTAGTTCTAATAGTGTCTATTTTTTTGGTATTAAAGTTCTGGTGGTGTCTTAGCGTTGCAAATATGTTTAGTATGAAATATAAATTGCTTCGTCATTTCTGTTTTTAACTGTGGGTAGGGTTTTGCCATTCAAAGCTTAGGGATTCTAAATCTTGGAGACTAAACAGTTAGCAACACATGAAATTTAAACATTAAAGAACAACTAATTATATAATCTGAAGGAGGGTAGATTCGGTGACTGCAATGCAACTAATTATACAACTAATTATATAATTAAAGAACAACTAATTATCTAATCTTAAAGAACAACTAATTATGTAAACAGTTAGCAACATATGAAATTTAAACATCTTTTAAATTTAAACATAAGCATTTCCATTGCATTTGTTCAATGTATCTCTTCCATCTTTTAATTTGGCTGAAAGACACAACACTTAATTAGACAATGAAAAGCACGTGGTGGAGCAGTTTCAATAAATGAGGGTGCGTTCCATCAACAATGATGCGCTGAACCTCCATACTTGAAGCTTAGTGAGAAAATATATTAGAAACTACAAAGGTTTGGAGTGTTGGGCAGGGCCTTGCAAAAGATGTCGGTCCACGTGAGAGTGAGGGAGTCAGTGGTGGTGAAGCCAGAGGAGGAAACGCCAAAACAGGCGCTGTGGATATCGCACTTGGATATCGTGATTTCGGCAACTCACCTTGGAAGTGTTTACTTCTACAGGAGGCCAAACGTTCAAAACGGCGCACATCATCTTCAAAACAACTGTGTCTTGGATTCGGAGGTGCTCAAGTGCTCCCTTGCCAAGGCCCTCGTGCCCTTCTACCCCTTGGCCGGCCGCCTGAAGCTGAACGATGAGGGACGTATCGAGATCGATTGCAATGGAGAGGGAGTGCTGTTTGTTGTGGCGGAGACTGACTCGGTCCTTGATGAGTTCGGGGACTTTGCGCCGACTCTTGAGTTCCGGAAGCTCGTTCCTGCTGTTGATTATTCCGCTGGGATATCCTCTTATCCCCTCTTGGTCGTACAGGTATTCAGAGAAAGAGAGGAGACATTTTTTCACTCCCTTTCTTTTATTTCTCTTGCTCATAATATCATCCGGGACAATTCTTGAACCTGATATGACTTAAACTTACAAAGTATGGTTCTGGTTTTACTCTGTTTATGCATCAGGTCACATACTTCAAATGTGGTGGATTGTCACTTGGTGTTGGCCTGGAACATCGTGTAGCAGATGGCTTTTCTGGTCTCCACTTTGTAAATACATGGTCTGATATCGCTCGAGGTCTTGACCTTACAATTCCACCATTCATCGACAGGACATTACTTCGTGCCCGAGACCCACCACAGCCTGCATTCGATCACATTGAATACCAACCTGATCCACCCATTAAAACCGGTACAAAAGCTGTAGGTGATGAGAGCGCAACGGTATCCATTTTTAGATTGACACGGGAGCAGCTCAACATCTTGAAAGCCAAGTCTAAGGAAGATGGGAACACAATCAACTATACCACATATGAGATGTTGGCAGGTCATATTTGGAGATGCGCATCCGTGGCACGTGAACTTCCTGATGATCAGGAGACCAAACTACATATTGCAGTTGATGGAAGGTCCAGACTGCAACCCCCCCTCCCTCCTGGTTTCTTCGGCAACGTGGTTTTTTCAGGCGCACCAATTGCTGCAGCAGGGGATATCAAATCAAAACCAACATGGTATGCTGCAAGCCGTATTCATGATGCTGTTGTGCGTATGGACAACAATTATCTTAGATCAGCGCTGGACTATCTTGAACTTCAGCCTGACCTGTTACCCCATGTTCGCGGAGCTCATACTTTTAGGTGCCCGAGACTTGCAATAACTAATTGGTCTAGGCTGCCGATCTATGATGCTGATTTCGGTTGGGGTCGACCTACTTTCATGGGGCCTGGTGGAATTGGATATGAGGGGTTGGCTTTTGTGTTACCAAGTGCAACAAATGATGGAAGTTTATCAGTGGTCATTTCTCTGCAATCTCAACGTATGAAATCATTCTCCAAGTTGTTGTATGAGATATAAGGAAATGAAATGCGTCGAATGGGAGCAATACGTTGAACATACTTTGGGCTTCTGTGTGTGTCCTCCGAGTTCTGGGACTTTTCATTGACTGTGGCCTAGCTGATCGGAAAGCAGCTGTTTTTGAAAAGTTCAAGTGGTCTTTTGGTTAATCTATATTAGAGTATCTGTTTTAGAAACACCCTAGTACTGAATAAGATTGTCGGAGTATCTGTAAGCTTTGTTTATTGCTGTGGAGGACTTCTTTTTCGGAGTATCTGTAGTTTACTGTGATTCTTAATAAGATTTTCTTTCTCCATGAAACAAAAAGATACTGAATCACTTTGGTTGCATAAAGGTTAGTGCCTTTGGTAAACCTGCACTTCGGTTATACTTTCAGAAATTTTGGATTAATGCAAGAGCATTTGTAGCGTTTTTATTTCTCACTGTGAAAAAAGGAAGAGTAAATAATCAAGAGGTTCTTGTTCTGGAGACTTCAGTGTCAAGTCTGCCTATTCGCTGAATTATGTATGCTTGTATATTAAATTTATGTCCTAAAATTTTAGGAATGGAAGAATATTCTGCAAGACTAGAGAATAATCAACATGATGCAGGTAAAATGAATTTTAATGGGATTGAAAAGGAAAATAATGGGGATGAAACTGAAATAATGACACTGTAATGAGTGTTGAAGAAAAAGTACAAGACCATCGAGTTGGAATGATTTTTGACATTTTTGATGAGGTGATCGCATATTACAAACAATATGGGAGGCAATCAGGTTTCCAGTGATAAGGAGATCATCAAGAAACGGAGATGATGGAAATTTGAAATATGTTATTATTTCTTGTGCCCGAGAAGGCAATTCAAAAAGTAAGTCAAGTAATTTTCTTAAACCTCGTCCAAGTATATAGAATAATTGCAAGGGTCAACGTAGGGCAGGTTTATTGCACGTCTCTGCACCACCGTTCTTTTTGCGATTTCTTTATGTTTTGAATAAATTGCAGAGAATCTTTGGGTATTTCCATACTCGGCTCCTAACCGGCCCATTCCCATACCTAATTATTTTCATTTGTAAAACTTAAGATACTATATCTCTAGTAATTCCAACACAAGACAAGCCAATTCAAATGATAATTTCATGGAGTGAATCTCTTTAAAATAAGGGCGAAGTATTACTTTTTAGGAATAGTAAATCAAATAAATAAGCATAAGTTATTGGTTTCAATCATATTATTCAATTTTAGACTTGTATATAATCGCTTTGATTCTCCATAGGAACATCTACGGAATTTTTTGATGACACATGTCCCCTTAACACCGTAACAATTGTCCACAACTCCATCTTTAGGTCCAACACAAAGTTTGGTAGGCCATGTGAACCTCCCAGCTTCATATGGTATTTTATCTCAAAAGATACATGATTGAGTTAAGCGCAACTTGTCTGGTACAGAGCTGATATTATCATAAAGGAGAGGTCCCATCTAATATTTGATATTATCACAAAGGAGAGGTCCCATCTAATGTTCGATATTATCATAAAGGAGAGGTCCCCTCTAATGTTTGGTTTGTTGTTCCAGGTTGTGTCAGTTATTAAAATTTGGAGACCCATCGACCAAAAACAGTTTCAAACCACGTCCTAAAAGTGGAGCAGTTTGTGTGATCTGAAATTAATCCTGGTAAAATTTGGAGACCCATCGACCAAAAACAGTTTCAAACCACGTCCTAAAAGTGGAGCAGTTTGTGTGATCTGAAATTAATCCTGGGTGAAGACATAGTGGAACAGTTTCAAACCACGAGCTATTTTGTTTGAAGACATCGTGGAACAGTTTGGGTCAGTGGCGGAGTCAGGAATTTATGTGTTGTGAGGCCAACATATAAACTGAAAGGACCCGCCCCGAATTTCTCAAAACCCGAGGCGAACCCTTTGGAATTCTTGACATCACCCCGATGTCATGCCCGCTTACCAAAGACCGAGACTTCCTGCCGAAATTTCGGCAGAGTCTCCCCTATAAATTGGACATTTCCCAAAATTACAACCTGCATAAAAACGCATTTAATATTCACAACTGGCAGCATGCACAATATAATTTCATGCAATTCACACAAACGGCCTTCGACCTTCCAATAATTCTCAACTACTACCAAACCCGCTAACCAAACAATTCATGCCTTAAACAAGGCAAACAATTTAAATATAAATTATGACTAACATTTAGTCTACGGCTGCACCTAATAACCTTAGGCTGCCTACGTACCCTCCTTGAGGGATCAAGCCACACGTAGTTCTTCCATAAAACACAATTCCACACATAAGCGATACCTTATTTCATTTCCCTGTATTTCTCATAATCTCCCTATACGCCGATACAACCAACGCCACGTATGGGGCCTGTCCGCACGCCGGATAACCTACGCCACGTGGGACCTAACTTTCACTTGGTGGTACTTGTAGTGCAACCAAAATCCGGGGAGGTACCTAAGGTAGTGCGTATAGCACTCCAAACTGACATTCTAGACTCTTTTGTACTCTTGTACAAACATATATAATTATATATAATAATTCTAATATTGTGTAACCCTCCACAATAGTCTAGCACCCGATAATCCCCCCTGGAAGGGTGAGATTACTCTGGGAGACTCACGGTCAACCAAGGGTCAAACTACCCTAACCCTGGTCAAACAGACCTGCGGAGCCTACGACCTCCAATTTCCGATCCGAAAGTCCCTATGGGTTTTACAAGGTATAAGACACTCGTCCTACAAGTTTGGTTTAGATAGGACGGTCGGATCGGTCACGATCGCACGATCTGACGGTTAATATAAAATATAAACTTTAAATTATTATTCGGAACATCCGGGGCTCCGATTCACAGTCCGTGAATTCCTATACGATCCTAGAATTACCTAGATTAACATATATTAAATTTGAGACCATTCAACGGTCCCAACCTATCGAACCCGAATAACGCACAATATACGATCGTCCGTTCGATAGTCAAACGACGTCCGAATTGAGATCCGCGAAATTCTACGCACTCGTGACAACCTAAGGATCTCATCGAGACACAGTGCCACTTTTTCTACAGTGCCCACACGCCGCCGCACGCTCCGGCAGCACGTGGGTGCCCAAAGCGATAAAGCTTCACAGGAAAATCTCAACACCACGGCTCCAAACTCCTACCCTGGGTATAACACCCTATTTGGAGCCACTTTTGTTCTTGGACCTACCCCAAAAACTGACCGGAAGTGGCCGGAATCGCGATCCTAAAACCGGCCGAATTTCAATTCGAAAATCGAATTGGCTATGCTAAGAATCGATCCAATCCTACCCAACAGGCAGCTAGAGCATGCAGAAGGGATGAATTTCCATACCTTGATTGCCAGAATCGGTGGCCGGAGGAGGGAGATCGACGGCGGCAAAGATCGGACGACGCCGGCCGCTTCTTCTCCATTTTCCGGCGAAACCACGGTGGCTGGAGGCGGGAGTCAGCTGGGGCTGGAAGAGGACAATGCCCCGGTCATTTTGGTACCGGCCTCGTCCACAGTCGTGGCCGGTGGCCGGAGTTACGAGGAGAGAGAGAGAGAGAGAGGGAGAAAATCTGATTTTTATAAAAAAATCTCATTTCGAAATAATTACGATTATGCAACTGGGTTTCTTTTGACCATATCTCTCTCGTTACAACCCCGATTCGAGCCCACTACGTGTCTATGAACTCGTCTCAGTACGACCTATCCAAAAATACTAGTCACTGCCCCAAACTTTCTCCGATTAAGAATATGACCAAAATGCCCTTATCTCAAGGGTAAATTTGTAATTTCCCTTAAATAATTAAATAATTTAAATAAGGGTTAAATTTGGAGTCAGAGTTTTACATAAACCAAACAAGACATTAACAAATTTCAATTTTTCAACCTTAACAATGTTTGGAAAAATTAAAGGCAAAAAATAATTGTTTATTCAATTAGGTATCAAAATAACACTCGTCGTTCTTTCATATCTCTAAAATCATCTATGATTGAGTCAATGCTAAACTTTTCTGCAATTTTCCTTTTGATGCACATAATCAAAGAGTCTGTGAGAAATTCGTCTTCCATCTTGTTACGAAGCCTAGTTTTTACTATACACATAGCAGAAAATGATCGCTCTGCAGTTGCTGTGGAAACAGGAAGAGTAAGCACAAGCACAACCACTCTATAAACAAGTGGATATGTCGTTGATCTTCTAGTCATTACCATCCATTGAGATAGATCATATTGTTGACAAGTTTTTGAACTTTGGAATTCTAACGACGTCACTCTCAAAATGTTGAAGTTGTCTTCTCAAACCTATCTTCTCATGATCTTCAAAGTTTTGCGGATAGAACTTATCTACTAATTGAAAAATATCATCAATACTAAAAGATTTATTCACTTCACGAGGATCCAAAGCCGACCCCAAAATAAGCGGCTCTATTGTTTGATCACTAAATCTGCTATTTAATTCTTGAAGTTGAGAATCTATTGCAGCATAAAAAAATATCTATCATGTAATCATGCTTAACCGTAAAATCATCTTCTTGATGGCTTGCTCGACCTCGTCTTGCAACATAGCGAGCATTCATATCTAGGATATCTATGATCTGTGCTTCACAAAAAGAATTCACCTTGGTAAGCAAAGAATCCCATCTATCATCTCTTAATTCTTGGATGAGTGCTTTAGTGGAAGAAGCAAGATTCATGGCATTTATGATGTCTTGGGATTGACATTGCAAAGCTTGACAAAGATCATTAGTGATCTCCATAAGTTCTTTCATAAGATGTAAGATAAAGACAAATTCATATGAAGTCATTGCCTCATAAGCCTCATCAGCATCTCCTCGTTGAGCATAAGTAGTTCCGTTATCAATTATATTAATTAGAACTGTGCATGTTGCACTAAACATATTTACCAAGCTAGTAATTGATTTCAAATGTGAGAACCCCAACAAGTATCACCAGCACGTTGTAAGGTGCCAATTTGGTTAATTCCTTTCCCAGTCTTGAGCTCATCAATTGCAATCATGTGCTCAATTTCAGCAGCTTGAGCATTTTTTAGTTCATCATTATGCTTGCATGAAGCACCAACAATATTGACAATAGATGTAACACCCCGACTCCAAATTTAATTCCTATTTTAAATTATTTAAGTGAATTTACGAATTTACCCTTAGGGTAGGGGTAAATTGGTCATTTTCTTACCCGGAAAGTGTTTGGGGCAGTGACTGGTATTTTTGGATAGGTGGTACTGAGATGAATTCGTAGACACGCGGTAGGCTTGAATCGGAGTTGTAACGAAAAAGTTACGAGCAAAACATCGACAATGGCAAAATCGTAAATATTTCAAAATCTGGTTTTAAAATATCTGACTTCTCTCTCTCTCTCTCTCTCTCTCTCTCTCTCTCTCTCTCTCTCTCTCTCTCTCCCGCGGCTGAACCCCTCTCCCCCGTTTTGATTTTTCGCCAGAATTTCAGATGGCGAGAACTTCGCCGTCCGACCTCCATTTCAGGCGCCGTTTCTTGCAAAAGCTTCCTCTCTTCCTCCTCTACCCAGCCCACCCCTTTTCTCCGATCGAAAACCCGGCGAACGGCGGTGGCAACGACGGGAAAAACAGCCGAAACTGCCGACATCACAGGCGACGTTTCCGGCCGTCGCGAGCTGCACCGTCACTTGGAACAGATAGCTCTCCTCCCCTTCTAGCTATTTCCTAGGTTGTGCGATGACAATGTCGACGGTGGTCACCGGATCGAAGCCCTGAAGTTCCGGGTTAAACCGTGAGTTTCCGACGCCGATTCCGGCCAATTGCCGTCCGAATTGGACTTGGGTGTAGTTGAATAAAGTGTTCCACTCGTCGAGTAGAACCTGTAGCCGGAAGGTGGCTTGTAGTTTGGAGATTTTCCGGCGAAGCTTTATCGCTTTGGACACCCGCGCGCTGCTGGCGCATGTGGCGGCGCGTGGGCACTGTAGCAAAGGGACATATTTGTCCCAATACGATCTCCTGGTTGTCACGAGCACGTAGAATTTCGCGGATCTCAATTCGGACATCGTTTGACTATCAAACGGATTTTCGCATATTGTGCGTTATCCGGGTTTGATAGGTTCCAACCGTTATATCCTTTCCGAATTAAAATATGTTGTTCTAGGTATTCCTAGGATCATATAGGAATTCACGGATCATGAATCAGAACCCCGGATGTTCCGGTTCAATAACTTAAAGTTTGCGTTTTTTTAATAACCGTCCGATCGTGCGATTGTAAGCGATCTAACCGTCCGTTTCGGACTAAACTTGCGAGACGGGTATCTTAGACTTTGTGAAACCTTTAGGGACTTTCGGATTGTAAAACGGAGGTCGTGGGTCCCGTGGGCCCGGTTGACCCAAATTGGGAAGTTTGATCGCCGGTTGACCGAGTGTCTCCCGAAGTTGTTCCATCGTCCAAATCGGGTAGTAGGACCTTAGAAAGTCTCATTCCTAGTACACTTACTAGAAACTTGGGAAATTAGGATACTTAATTTAAAGTACTCGTTCTAAACGTTTCGTATTAATCTCGTATACGTATTCTGAATTAGGTACTCCGACTACGCATACACAGGAGGCGGGACCCTCTCAGGGTCAAGCAGCGTGGGACTACTTGTGAGTGGACTTTGTTTTCAAAGCTTATGCATGGTTTTATTGATGAAAGATTTATGCATAACGTTTTAAATAATTTAACGAATATATTATATTCATGAGTTGAATTTGATGTTTGTATAGTGTTTTGGCATAGTTGGGTATTGAAAGTATATTTTATATATGGATTTTGGGAAATATTATGCATGATGTTTTAAATGGTATTTTGAATATATTATTTATGAAATTGTTGAAAGTGATATTTTTATGAGGCATTGAAAATATATTTTGGGTTTTGATATATTGGAGTATCTTGAATACGAATATTTGGATTTTGAGAATTTCTATATATATATTTGGCTATGTGTGAGGTACTTGGGTTGTTGAGATGAGATTGTGGAAAGTGGTGAGTATAGAATGTCAGTTTGGTGTGCTGTAAGCACTACCCTATGTACCTCCCTGGATGTGGAACTTGGATACAGAGACTTGAGATACTTGGAATTGTCGGAACCCGGGGCATCCTTGACGGGATGTTGCTGTAGACCCTTAATTGGGTAGTCTGCGCGCGTAGGACTGATCACAGACGTATGGGTTTTGAGGTTATCGACGGTACGTTCTGGCTGAGAGTTGGTCCCCCAGTTGGACGGCTCGTTCCCTAGTCACATGGTGGATTGAGGACTCATCACGAGGACTCTGCCAGGGTGACTAGTCAAACAATCCCCCGGTTGGATTGTTTCCCCGGTACAACTAGGTGATGGTTATATTTATACTATATATATATATATATATATCTCTTATATTATATATTTATATCTATTCATTCATTCTTGTTTCTCGGTGTGGATACTTCCTTCCCGGTCGTGCCAATGGGTACGCTTTCGAGAGTTTACTTGTGTGATTTATAAGTTTTGGATGGTGGGCTTTGTAAAGCGTTCGTTTTGGATTTCGGACTTGGCATCTGGTATCGATTTGTTTTGATATATTATATATATACATATATACGTGAGTATGACGGTTTTGAGATGCATGGGATTTCTTGCATGGTTTTCTAGACGGTGGGGTTATATTACGTTGGTTTACATTGAACTGAATTTATTTTTGTCCACTCACAATTTTCTGTTTTGCGCCCCCCAGCCAGTAGTTGACTGAGCTCCGCAACAGAGCCGGATCGTGAGCTTCCGAGCCTTGAGCCTTTGTAGGACTCTTTCTTCCTGTTATTTCCTTTGCACTTTGTTTTGTTGAAATTGAAGTTCTTAGACATGCTCTGTTATCGCCCCTGTTAGGGTTTGAATTGTGAGGCCGGAGGCCATTTTTGTTGTAAACTGTTTATTCGCTTCAAAGCATGCTGCTGGTTGGGATTATTCTGTATTTTTATGCAGGTTGAATTTTGTTAGTTTGTTCAATTCATAAGGGAGACTCTGCCAAAATTTTGGTAGAGAGTCTCGGTTTCAAGTAAGTGGGCCCGGCATCGGGATGATGTCGGAACAAAGACGGGGTCCGCTCCGGTTTCCGGGGAAATTCCGGGGCGGGTTCTGTCAATAGAAGTCAATTTAGTGAAAAAGTGGTGAACATGAATAACTTCTCTTGATGATGCAATTAATGCCAATTGTAATCGATGTGCTAAACAATGAACATAGTAAGCATATGAGCAATCATTCAAAATCAAAGCTTGTAACCCATTCCATTCACCTCGCATGTTACTTGCACCATCGTATCCTTGTCCTCTAATATTTTGAAAATTTAGTGAATTATGAGACAATATAGAGTAGATACCTTTTTTCAAAGTTAATGCCTTAGTGTCTGACACATGAACAAGCCCAAAAAAAGGCTCCTGAATAAGACCTTCTTTGTCAACAAATCACTACACTATAGCCATTTGCTCTCTCTTTGGATTCATCACGCGCTTCATCAACAATTATACAAAACTTTGATTCCCTAATTTCTTCACAGATTGCTTTCTTCACTTTAGTTAAAAAAACATGTAAAATTTCTTTTTGGATCTGTGGTGATGTGTAAGGGGCATTTTTGGGAGCTTTATCTAAGATAACTCCAACAACTTTTTCATTATATGCAGGCAATATTTCTAACATTTGAAGAAAATTTCCACGATTGATTGAATTCTTTTTTCATCATGGCCTCTAAAAGCACATCCTTGGAATGCAAGCCACGTGACTGCTTCAATTGTTGCCTTAAGTCATAGTCGATTGTCTGCAATTTGTTGGGAAGAATAATTCTCAACGACTTTCTGTATATGCTGGGATTGATTCATCAAATTCAAACATGATATTTCAACAATCTTATGAAGGGAGTTAGGATCTTTCCCCTTGTGATTTAGAAAAGAACAATTTTTTCCGGCTCTAACTTTCTTTCAACTTTGAAATCCCTCAAGAGTGAAAGCATTTTTCCCATAATGTCCAAATGGTTTATTAAAAAGATAGCATGGTAGACAAAAAGCTACATCTTTCACAGGTGAATATTCTAACCACGAAGGAAATAGTTTGAACCATGAACTTTGAAAGCTACGCTGATGAGTTACTGGTTGGATACTTGGAAAGTATAGGTTGGTATGGACTAACGTTAATGTAAGCTCGTCGAATTTCGTCACGTTGATTAACAGGATAATTCCATATTTGTGGACATAGCCCTGGTCGAGCTCTAAAGTACTAATATCAACTTCATTGTCAGTAGTCTCAATTCTTGGAGATCCAGAATGATTTTCATATGCTACTGTCTCAATATTAGAATCAGGTACAGATGAGGTAACTTCAATATGTTTTCTTTTGAAAAATCCATCAATTTTAGGTTGTTTCTTCATCTACAATCCAATTGCAAATTTTATTAAGCACATGATAAATTATACCACCAAAAAAAAAAAAAAAATCATATTCTATGCATAGAACATATAAGATACGAAACATATAATTATAACAATGAAAACTTCAATTTTCACTCATATCGCAAGACAAAGCTTGTCATTTGGGTTCTGGGTTTTATGTTGCTGATGATGATTCAATGCATACGACGACTTCCACGACCTTGTTTGTTGAGTCGGTGAGGGGTGTTGTAAAACTAAAAGCTGAGTTTGCTGCAGAATGAGTAAAAGGAATGTGATACTGATTCATTGACTTGAAGTCTAATTAAATACAAATGCAAATAACAGAAAGCTAGAAAATAAAGCAACCTCTAATCCCACGACTAACAACTCCTAATAATCTGGGATTCTCCTAAGGAATAGGTAAAAGCAACAGACTTCCTAACAAATAGGAATTTATTGAAAAACAAACGACTAAATATCTTAACACCCTCCTTTAAACTGAATGCCATCTATGCAATCAGTTTAAAAAGGAACTTGAACAAACTCCAAGTAATCCACGCAACTTCTCAAATGCTTCCAGCTTTAGAGGTTTGGTTAGGATATCTGCAACTTGGTCTTCACTTCGACAATAAACCAAATCAATGGTTTTTTTAGTTACAAGATCATGAAGAAAATGATACCTCACATCTATATGCTTGCTTCTTCCATGTAAAACTGGGTTCCTGGAGAGTTTAATAGTTGAACTATTATCACAATGAATCACAGTAGGCCCATGTTGATGAAACTGTAGCTCTTCAAGAATCCTTCTCAACCAAATTGCTTGACATGCAGAGGTTGCTGCAGATACGAACTCTGCTTCAGTTGTTGACAAAGTTACAACCTGTTGCTTCTTTGATGCCCATGATATGGCACCTGAACCCATCATAAACACATGCCCTGTTGTACTCAGCCTATCATCCAAATTACCAGCATAATCACTGTCAGTGAAACCAATCAAAATAGGTCCTCCATTTTTCTTGTAGAAAATACCAAAATCTGTTGTTTCTTTCAAGTAACAAAACACTCTTTTAGCAGCTCTGAGATGCAGCTTCATTGGTCTTTCCATATACCTGCTAATTAGACACACTGCATACATAATATCAGGCCGAGTGGTTGTCAAGTACATTAAACTTCCAACAATTTGTTTGAAGTAAGTACTATCAACCCTCTCTCCATCAAGATCACTTGAGAGCTTCAATCCCGGTTTAGTTGGAGTCCCAACTGGATTACAATTCTCCATGTGAAACCTCTCCAAAACCTCTTGAGCATATTTCTTTTGCCCAATAAAAAATCCAATAGCTGTTTGTACTACTTCTATACCAAGATAATATTTCATCTTCCCCAAATCAGTCATGTCAAAATCAGCCATCATAGAATTCTTAAAATCAACAAACATAGCCTCATCATTGCCCGTAAAAATAAGATCATCAACATATAGGCAAACTATCAGGATTTTACCTTCTGCTCCAGACTTGATGAATAGAGTGTGCTCATATGGACACTTGTTGAAACCTGCCTTTTCAAAGTATGCTTCTATTCAATTGTACCAGGCATGAGGTGCTTATTTCAGGCCATATAAAGCCTTATTTAATTTGTAAACCTTATGTTCATTACCTTTTATCACATAACCAAGAGCCAGCTCAATGTAGACTTGCTCAAGTAGTTAACCACTAAGGAAGGCCGATTTCACATAAAGCTGGAAGATAGGCCATGAGTTTTGTGCTGCTAATGAGACTACCAACCGAATTGTATCCTGTCTTGCAACAGGAGCAAAAACCTCTTGATAATAAACTCCATGCTCTTGATTATAGCCTTTCACAACCAGCCTTGCTTTGAACTTGTCAATTTCTCCTTTTTCATTCAGCTTCGTCTTATAAACCCACTTTACACCAATGGTTTTTTGCCCTTCAGGAAGATTGGTTAGCTCCCAAGTCTCATTTTTCTCTATAGCTTGAATCTCTGCATCCATGGCTTTTTTTCACTTTTCTTCTTTCACTGCTTCTGCAAACAATATAGGATCAGAGCCTGCAAATAAAGCGAAATGAGGCGTAGTATCCTCATCAGATAATTCATCTCCACTCACATAATCTATCATCCAAGATGGTCTTTTTCTTTGTCGTTGTGGTTCTAAGCTAGTTGCCTGAACTTCATTTGGAATTGAAACTCTTGCTGAAGAACTTGGTGAAACTTCTCCAAGGGACTGACCAGGAAGTTGCAATTGTGATTCAGACCCCTGACTTTCAAGAAGAGGTTGTAGTGGTTGTATAATTTCCCCGCCAGCTTCCTCATGATCAATTAAAATTTGCTGTTGTTCAGTGCTACTCCAATCCCATGTGTTTTCTTCATCAAACAGAACATCTCGACTTATTATTATTTTCTTGGTAACGGGATTATATAACATGTACGTTTTGGATTCTTCACTAACCCCAATAAAGACACACTTCACACTTTTATCATCAAGCTTTGTTCTCTTTTCATCTGGGACATGCGCATATGCTATACACCCGAAAATTCTGAAGTGATCAACTGATGGCCTGACTTCACTCCAAGCTTCTTGTGGTGTTATGTTTTTTTACAGCAAGGGTAGCGCTTTGGTTGAGTACATGAACACTCCAATTGACTGCTTCTGGCTAGAAAGTCTTCGGAATACATTTTTTTACCAACATGCTTCGCACCATGTTCATAATCATCTGATTCCTTCTTTCTGCCATGCCGTTTTGCCTTGGTGTGTATGCAGCAGTAAGTTGCCTCCGTATTCCATGCAATTCACAAAAACTTGCAAAGTTATGTGAGTTAAATTCACCACCACGATCTGTGCGAAGGATCTGAATGTACTTGCCAGATTCTTTTTCAACTCGAGCCTTAAAGCTTTTAAAAACAACAAAAGCTTCAGATTTCTCTTGCAAGAAATAAATCCATGTTTTTCGACTATAATCATCAATGAAGGTGATGAAATACCTTTTGTTTCCATTCGATGTTGGATTGATTGGACCACAGATGTCTGAATGAACCAACTGTAGGATTTGCTCAGCTCTCCATGCTTTTCCTTGTGGGAAAGAATCACGATGTTGTTTACCAACAATGCAATCTTCACACATTTCTGTGGGACAATTAATCTTAGGCAATCCTTCCACCATGTTCTTCTCATGTAGGGTTTTCAAGCCTTTGAAGCTCAAATGACCATAACGAAGATGCCACAGCCATGTTGGATCTTGCACTCTTGTTGAGAGACACTTTTGGGCATCATACTGAATGTGCAGAGGGAACATACGATTTGCTGTCATTTTTGCTTCTGCTATGAGGCCCTTCTCTGGATGATGAATTTGACACCGTCTTTGTTGGATGATGATGATATAACCCCTCTCTTGCAGTTGGCCCATACTGATGAGATTGCTTTTCAAATCTGGGATATAAAACACACTAGAAATTGTCTGCACATTGTCCTTTTTCATATGGAATTTGATATCCCCTTTTCCCATGACAGAAATGCAAGAGTTGTTCCCAAGCTTCACAGTTTCTCTGAATGTTTCATCCAAATCATAAAATAAAGACTTGTTTCCACACATGTGATTGCTGCAACCTGAATCTAAATACCAAGTATCACGTGATGAAATCTCCTTCTTGTCGATGTAAACCATCAAGAGTATTTCTCCTTCAGTCTCAGCGAAATTTACCTTGGTTTCCTTCTCATTGTCAGGGCATTCATACTGATAGTGTCCAAGCTTGTGACAGTGATAACATCCCACACTCGCCTTGTCAAATTGTGCTCCTTGATTGTAAGAAAGTTGGCGTCCTCTACCTCTGCTGCTTCCTCGAAATCCTCCACATCCTCTACCTCTTCCTGAAGAAGTAGTTCCTTCATAAGTACTGACCTTCAAGGCTTGCTCCTCCACAACATAGCTGGTCATCCTCTGCTCATGAACTAACAGTGAGCTTTGCAACACATCAATCGAAAGACTATCAATGTCATCGATTCTTCAATGGAACACACCACATAGTCAAATTTGCGTGTCATTGAGCGAAGGATTTTCTCAATGACTGCAACATCTTTCAAATTTTCTCCATGGATGCGCATCTCAATGTTCTTGCAAAGTAGTCATTTACTGACTCTCCTTCCTTCATGTGAAGAATTTCAAACTCTTTGCAAAGAGCTTGGAGTTGTGCACGTTTCACCCATGCATGCAGTGCCTTGGTACTTCGTCTTCATTGAATCCCAGATGTATTTAGCAGTGTCCTTCTTCAGGATGGTTTCCAAAATGGCACGATCTATCGCTTGAAACAAATAATTCTTTGTCTTCAAATCCTTCAATCTCTGATCCTCCAACGTCTTTCTCTGCGCTTCTGTCAAAACAGTCTCACTAGTGTGCACATCGATGCCGGTTTCCACAAGAGTCCAGTACTCCTTGGATCGCAGAAAATTTTCCATCAACATACTCCAATGATCATCTTGACCATCAAAGCGTGGAATCGCAGGTTGCACAAAGCTGTTTTCAGAAGCCATTGAATATCTTGCTGCGGCAAGAATGAAAGCTGCTGCTTTTCCAAATCAGATCCTAGTGGGGGGCTCTGATACCAATTGTTGTAAAACTAAAAGCTAAGTTTGCTACAGAATGAGTAAAAGGAATGTGATACTGATTCATTGACTTGAAGTCTAATTAAATACAAATGCAAATAACAGAAAGCTAGAAAATAAAGCAACCTCTAATCCCACGACTAACTACTCCTAATAATCTGGGATTCTCCTAAGGAATAGGTAAAAGCAACAGACTTCCTAACAAATAGAAATTTATTGAAAACAAACGACTAAATATCTTAACAAGGGGTGTTTCCGATTCCGCTTCCAAGAAAGGTGATGCCTCTATGATTTGTGATTCGATTTCTGGCTCTCTTGTCTCTAATGCTGCTTTAGTGAAAGGTGAAATTGACATAGCCATTGTTGAGTCAAAGAATGTTGTCTCGGTGTTTCAGAGTATCAACCCGCCTCAATTCCATGCCTTTCCATCTCTGGTAGGTGAACAAGTTGAAGATTCGCTGGTAAGTGCAGTGGGTCTTGCTATGACTCCACAGTCTGCTATTGGCGTGAGTCGTATTTCGGCTTTGCACAAGACTCAATTTTGGGTGGGCTTTGAACCCATTACTGCACAAACTCTAGTATCATCCTATCAGAGTTCTTCCAAGATCGCAGAAATCAAGATTCCTGCTCAATATTGGGTCCTAGAGTCGAGCGCCATCTCTGCACTCTAACTGTTTTGGTCTACAACTACCAGAATAATAGTCTTGCACAAAATCTTATTGGTACTTACATAGCTTTGTTCTTGAATTGAAATTCCTTGCTGGTGTTTACGAGTGAGTGAGTTAATGTGTGTTCATGTGAAATTTGCGAATGTGTTATCTAATATGCTTGGGTACGACAAAGGTGAAATTCTCATGCAAATAGTTTTCAGGAATAAACATAAGTATATAGTTCTGTATTCTTTCCTTATATATTATGAGTTGTGCGATTTCGCTTATCTTAGAATTGATTCAGTCCTTTTCATGAATGAGCTCTTAGTATTAATTATTATGTTCCATGTTTGAATAATGCTCTCTCTTCTTTCTCCATTTAAATCTTCCTTTGGATGTCTGTCTTTGTTGATGTATCTTAATCCAAGCATTTACTGTCTTGTAATTATATCTATATTTCTGGTTTAGAGGTTATTTGGCACCAAAGTACGCAATACTGAGGGCAATTGACAAGGAAAGCAGATATTTATACCTTTGGGGTGCTCCTTGTGAAAATAGTCAGTGGAAGATGTAATACAAATACACGACTACCAATTGACGAACAGTATCTGCTTGAAAGGGAATTAATTTCAGATTTATCTGTCCTTACAAGCTTTTTCTTTCAATTTGTTTAAATGAAAAACATTAGATGGCAATTGCATGTGTCATGTGATTTTGGTAGATGCAGTTTTGCTTTCATATTTCCTGATCACAGTAATTTGGGTACTGCTAAACTCCTGTTGGTATTTAAAAGAAAAAAAAATTGGTCTTTGATATGCTGCACATAAACTGATAAGGCTTCTGAAGTTTGCAACCTTGTTTCCCATCAATTCGTTTGTTGCTGGACAATTTTGTACAGATGTTGTTTTTACAAATTTTTGTGTGTGTGTGAGTTGTGTGTTCTAACAGCTTCCTTCATAGCCATGTTGGCTTGTATTACCAAAGAGCAGGTGCAAGGCATGGTGATGAGGGAAAAGGCTGAATTTTTATTGAAATGCTTGTAGTAACTAGTTGTTTGAGTCATTGATTCATTTATGTCATAATTCCTATTTTATTTGAGTATATAAAAAAACATGTAAGAAGATATTACAATTAATCTAAAGCTATTAAATTGTAATATTGCAAGTTAAAATGCAGTTGAATTCAATAAATGTAAAAATAGTTCAACAACCATTTTGAATGCTCTGAAACACAAGAAATAATACAAAGGGGCTATCTTTATCAGACAAAGAAAAGCACGTGGTAAAGCAGTTTCAATAAATGAGGGGCTCTTCTGTTTCTATTCTGTCACAGATTTTTTCATCTTCTTCTTCCTCCCTCTCTTATTCATCTATTTCTTATTGTATGGTAGTCCAAAAAGAACAAAATCATACCAGCCATTTTTACAAAGGGAATAAATAAGCTGGAGCTGTGGAGGTGGAGGGGCAAGCTGCGAAGTCGTCGAACCCAGATCCCGTAGGCTCCGTCTCAGTATTCTCGCAACCTCCATCTCAGTACCTTCGCAGCCACAAGTTAATCACCAAAACCGAGAAAACCAAACCGTTTGACCGGTTAACCGGAGTTGGTGGTTCGGCTCCGGTGCCAGAAATCTCTCCACCGAAAGCTACGGTTCGGCGTACGGTTTTGGGTAAAACCCAAACCAAACCAAACCGTGCTCAGCCCTAGGCAGGGAGTTGCAAAAGATGGCGGTCAACGTGAGAGTGAGGGAGTCAATGGTAGTGAAGCCAGAGGAGGAAACGCCAAAACGGGCACTGTGGATATCGGACTTGGATGTCGTGATTTCGAGAACTCACGTTGGAAGTGTCTACTTCTACAGGAGGCCAAATGTCAAAACGGCGCGCATCATCTTCAAAACAACTGTGTTTTGGATTCGGAGGTGTTCAAGTGCTCCCTTGCCAAGGCCCTCGTGCCCTTCTACCCCGTGGCCGGCCGCCTTAAGCTGAATGATGAGGGACGTATCGAGATCGATTGCAATGCAGAGGGAGTGCTGTTTCTTGTGGCGGAGACTGACTCGGTCCTCGATGATTTCGGGGACTTTGCGCCGACTCTTGAGTTCCGGAAGCTCATTCCTGCCGTTGATTATTCCGCTGGGATATCCTCTTATCCCCTCTTGGTCTTACAGGTATTCAGAGAAAGAGAGGAGACAATTTTTCACTCCCTAATTTCTGTCGCACGAGAGTTGAAATATTTTTACCATTTTCGTTTTGAATGTACATTATTAGAAAAAAAAAAAATAGGTACATTATTTTGTGAGAAAAAATAGGCTCATTTAAAAAAATTTGTTTTCATAAAACAAACAATAAAAAGATAATCAAATTATTTTTCATAAAACAAGTAATAAAGAAATAAAATAGGTACAATATTTGGAGAAAAAATAGGTTCATTAAAAAAATGTTTTTAAAAAAAAACAATAAATAGATTATCAAATTATTTTTCCACATAATTAGAATGTACACTATTATTCATAAAACTATAATAATAATAAAAAGAATACTTGTCGTATAATTCATAAAAAGAAAACAACATTAATTCCTAAATTTAATATTGAATTTAAATTATTAATACTTTAAATAGATTACTAGTCGTAATTCATAGGAAGAAAACACCATTAATTCAAAAATAGATTACTAATACTTTAATGTGGAATTTAATATTTAATTTCAAATAAGTTTCTAAATTAGTTCCTACATCCATTACAACTATTTAGAGGTATTTCCAAATTCAACGGGTGTCATTAGTTATACCCCCCATAACACATTAACTTATAAATAGAGGTAGTTTTGGAATCCGAAAAATATAATAAATAAGATTTTAAGCTATATTAGGTAACTTGCTTAGTTGGATCCTAGTCATTGGGTATTATTTGAAAAAATTAGGTATTTTAAATAGAAAACTAAAGGAAATGGTTGTAGGTGATTTTAAATGAATTTTATGGGTCTAAGCTCAATTTACTAATCGTATATCTATTTTGAAGTTTCTAATTGTCACCTACACTAGTAAAAAACAAACCCTTGCGCGACCAAATTTTGCGCGACGAAAAACTATTCTTCGCTCAAAGTCACTTTGCACGACGAAACTCAAAACTTCGTCGCTCAAAGTCTTCCACGACCAAATTTTGCGCGACGAAAAACAAGTCGTCGCGCAAAGTCACTTCGCTCCACAAACTTTTGCGCGACGACAATACATCGTCGCTCAAAGTATTGCGCGACCAAATTTTGCGCGACGAAAAAAAATTCGTCGAGCAAAGTAACTTTGCGTGACAAACTTTTGCGCGACAACAATACATCGTCGCTTGAAGTGACTTTGCGCGACGAAACAATAAACTTCGTCGCGCAAAGTCCTTATAAAAATAAAATATATATTTTTTTAAATCTTTGCATGACGTAATCCAAACATTTCGTCGCCTAAACCAATTTATTTTTGTTTTTTATTTTGTATGCATAACACTTAAGAAATTAAACAGTATATATATTTATTAAGTAGCTTTAAATTTATTATTTTAGATCGGATCGGATTTTTGTTAGAAAAATATATTATTGTTGTTCAGATTGGGTTTTTGTTAGAAAATATATATTTTAAATTGACAATCGAATTAGTTCATTGTATTCATATAGGGTCAAGGAGTGTAGCTGTAAAAAATCATCAAAATCGGAGTTAAAATAACCGTTAAATCGTGATTTTTCATTATAACCGTCGAAAAGTTTTGTCTCATTACTTGATCTCTGAATGTTTATTTTTTTCGATTTTTGGCGTATATGATCTCGAAGTATAAACAAACAAGTTTGACGGTTGGATCGTTGAAACTAGTTTTGGTGAATGCATATGCCATCAAAACAATATATTCACTAACAATTAAGAGTTTATTTATATGTTCGTTAAATATAACATAAGATTTTGTGGTATCCACTAGTGTAAATATTTTATATTGAAGATCAAATTCAGTCATTGTATTCATATAGGGTCAAGGAGTGTAGCTGTAAAAAATCATCAAAATCGGAGTTAAAATAACCATTAAATCATATGATTTTTCATTTATAACCGTAAAAAAGTTTTGTCCCTTTACTTGATCTCTGAATGTTTATTTTTTCCGATTTTTGGCATATGTGATCTCAAAGTATAAACAAACAAATTTGACGGTTGGATCGTTGAAACTAGTTTCGTAGAATGTGTATGCCATCAAAATAATATATTCACTAACAATTAAGAGTTTTTTTTATACTTTCGTTAAATATAACATAAGATTTTGTGGTATCCACTAGTGTAAATATTTTAAATTGAAGATCAAATTCAGTCATTGTATTCATATATGGTCAAGGAATGTAGCTGTAAAAAAAACCATCAAAATCGGAGTTAAAATAACCGTTAAATCGTAATTTTTCATTTATAACCATCGAAAAGTTTTGTCCCGTTACTAGATCTCTGAATGTTTGTTTTTTACGATTTTTGGGGTATACGATCTTGAAGTATATACAAACAAGTCTGATGGTTGGATCGTTGAATGGTGTGTGTATATATATTTATTTATTAAGTAGCTTTAAATTTATTTATTTTGTACGTATAACACTTAAGAAATTGAATAGTATATATATTTATTAAGCAGCTTTAACCTCACTTATATTTTAAATTGTAAAATAAAATATTTTTATTTTTATTATTCATAACAATTATTTTTATAAATATTGTGCTACGAACCAATTTTTCGTCTCTCAAAAGTTTGCGCGACCAACAGTTTGTCGCACAAAACTCCAAAAATTTGGACGGGTATCAAAAATGGGACGCAGGATTTTTTTTTTTTTTTTTTTTAAATTTAGACTTTGCGCAACCAATATTTTTTGTCGCTCTAAACTTTGCGCGACCAATATATATTTTTCGTCTTGCAAAAATTTGGGCGGGTACCAAAAATCGGACGCGGGAATTTTTTTAGACTTTGCGCGACCAATATGTATTTTTCGTCGCGCAAAAATTTAAAAATTTTGGTGGGTACCAAAAATGGGATGCGGGGATTTTTATTTTTTTTAAATAATTTTTTTAGACTTTGCGCGACCAATATGTATTTTTCGTCGCGCAAAAATTTAAAAATTTTGGCGGGTACCAAAAATGGGACGCGGGGATTATTTTTTTTTTAAAATAATTTTTTTAGACTTTGCGCGACTAATACTCCTATATTCGTCGCGCAAAAGTTTGCGCGACCAATATTCCAATATTTTTTGTCGCGCAAACCTTTGCGCGACCAACAATATTTTTCGTCGCGCAAAGTGATACGGTTTTTAAAACCGAAATAACTCCTCCACCATTTTCTCAATGTCTTTCTCTACTCTTACCTCTCCTTTCTCTTTCCCTCTCCCCAAATCCCACCATTTCTCTCACTCACTCCTCTCACTTAATCTCTCATCTCTCTCTTCACTATCTCTCACTCTCTCTCACTCACTCTCTCATCTCTCTCACTCACTCTCTCATCTCTCTATCACTATCTTCTCTAATTCTCTCACACTCACTTCTCCCTCTCATTCTCACTCACTCTCAATCTTGCCAAAAGGTATATTCTCTCCAAATTTTAAAATTTTTTCATTAATATGTGTTTTTGGAGTTAATTTTTAGTTTGTGTGGGTTTTGGGGTTGAGTAAAGGGGAGGGATTGGAGTTTGGGTTGGATTTGTGGTATAACAATTTTAGGGGAGATTATGCCTTTTTTTTTTTTTTTGGGTTATTTGACCATATTTGTTTTTTTGTAGGGAATCATCGAGACTTTGACGGCTAAAGTTGAGGATTAGGAAGCTATCAAAACATATCCTCCGCCACTACCACCACAATACGCTTGTATTAGGATTTTATTATTGTACTTTGTTAATTTATGTGTACATTTTAAATATTATATATATATTTATTGGATAATTTGATCACTATTTTTCATATGTAATTTTATTTTGAATATGTCAATTTAAATTAAAGTAATTAAAAAAATCATACAATTAAATTAAATTTAAAAAGTAAAAACTTGAAAAAATTAATATCAATTTAAATTAAAGTAATTTTAAAAAGAAATCATACAATTAAATTAAATTTAAAAAGTAAAAATTTGAATAAATTAATATAAATTAATTAATATTAAAGAAATAATAAAACAAAAAGTCAAAAACCTTGACGACAAAATATTTCGTAGCGCAAATTATTAAATTAGTTTATTTTAAATTAAAAAAATTTAAAACAAAAAATATTTCGTCGCGCAAATATTTGCTCGACGTTAGTATTCGTCGCGCAAAACTCAAAAAATTTGGGCGGGTACCAAAAAATGTACGCGGGAATTTGTTATTTTTTTAAAAAAAATTTTAAGACTTTGCGCGACCAATGTTTTTCGTCGAGCAAAACTTTGCGCGACCAATGTATTTCGTCAAGCACAACTTTGTGCTACCAATATTTTTCATCGCGCAAAGTCACTTTGCGCGACCAATATTTTTTCATCGCGCAAAGTCGCTTTGCGTGACCAATGAAAAAACTTCGTCGCGCAAAGTCTTTCTTCACGATCTTTGCGCGACGGATTCTGCGCGACGAAATTTCTGTCGCGCTGAAATTTGTGCAACTACAATGTATTTTGCGCGACGAAATTCTCTTCGTCGCGCAAAGTGTAAAATGTAGTAGTGCTATATCCTGTTTTGATACTTCTAATTGTAGTTTTCCTTGTACTAGTAGAATGTGGGTCGGAGTCCTCTTACACACCATTTATGTATTTAACTGTTAACGAAAAATTTAGGAATACTACCTTACTTGGATTGTTCTGTTTAGTTTCACATGTTGCCACTTGGATGAGATTATTCTTTCAAATTAAGTTACGATCTACGTGTTATATGTATATACATAATATACCATGTTCTTAAACTTGAATTAAGCTTACAAAGTATGCATGCTTGTGGATTTTACTCTGTATATGCCTCAGGTCACATACTTCAAATGTGGTGGAGTGTCACTCGGTGTTGGTCTGGAACATCGTGTAGCAGATGGAGTTTCTGGTCTCCACTTTGTAAATACATGGTCTGATATCGCTCGAGGGTGTGACATTACAATTCCACCATTTATAGATAGGACATTACTTCGTGCCCGAGACCCGCCCCAACCTGCATTCCATCACATTGAATACCAACCTGATCCGCCCATAAAAACCCCTCCGCGGAGCACAAACGCTAGTAGTGTTGAAAGTACAACTGTCTCCATTTTTAGATTGACGCTGGAGCAGCTCAACATGTTGAAGGCCAAGTCTAAGGAAGATGGGAACACAATCGAATTTAGCACATTTGAGATGTTGGCAGGTCATGTTTGGCGTTGTGCATCAAATGCACGCCAACTTCCTGATGATCAAGAGACCAAACTACACGTTGCCCTTGACGGAAGGTCCAGACTGGAGCCGCCTCTCCAGCCTGGTTTCTTTGGCAATGTGGTTTTTGCAGCTGCCCCAATCGCTGCAGCAGGGAATCTCAAATCAAAACCTACATGGTATGCTGCAAGGTGTGTGCATGATGCTGTGGTGCGAATGGATAATGATTATCTTAGATCAGCACTTGACTATCTGAAACTTGAGCCTGATTTGTCGAGCCTTGTTCGAGGGGCTCATACTTTTAGGTCCCCAAGACTTGGGATAGCTAGTTGGGCTAGGCTGCCGATCCAATGATGCTGACTTTGGTTGGGGTCGACCTATTTTCATGGGACCTGGTGGAATTGGATATGAGGGGTTGGCTGTAGTTTTACCTGGTGTATCAAATGATGGGAGTTTATCAGTGGCCATTTCTTTGCAATCTGAACATATGAAATCATTTTCCAAGTTGTTGTATGACATATAAGGACATGAAATGCCTGAAAAAGGATTTCCGGGCATTCCATTTTCTTCTAGTCTAGCTGATGGGATGGGAAGCAAGCTATCTTTTGTTATTGTGATGTTTATTAAAGAACTTAATCTGTTTTTATGAAATAATGGGATATTATTTCTGTTGCATAATGGATAATGCAAAGACCATATGAAATTGTTGTGCTTAACTAAGCTAGTACCTCTTGATTTGTCGGATTTTGGTCATGTTTATCTTTTCTTGACTCTGAATGATGTCTTTTTTTCTTTTGGCATCTAATAATATATGCTTATGTAATCTTGAAAACAAAGATCTACAAGTTTTTATAAACTAATCAAGTTCATTCATTTTGGTCTAACGCTCATATAGTTTTTTATTTATTTATACAAGTGATAGATTAAATTACTCCAAGTTGTAATTTGCGAGAAAGAAAATTCGAATTTGAGTGCAAGGAGCAAACTCACTATCATGGCCCACCCACACATGTGGCAAATGCTCACATGCTCCCCTATAAGAGAGAGAGAGAGCGAGAGAGAGAGAGAGAGAGAGAGAGAGAGAGAGAGAGAGAGAGAGAGAGAGAATGAAACTGTGGAAAAAGGCTGTCGGGATCAAGGTCTAAAATATCGAGAGTTTTGGAAATATCGGTGGTTCAAAATTATGGATATATCGATGGAAATATCAAGAAAATATCGATTTCGATAAAAATTGAATAAAAATCACGAAAATTGTGAGAAAAACTTGAAAAATTTTATTGAAACTTTAGAGGATGTTTATTTAGTCAATTGTCTATTATTTTATCACAAAAAATTGGAATAAAATGTATGGCATGGTGGGTTAGAGTGATTTAAGTTGATTATGTAGCGACCTGACAAACACCGTGTCTTTAGAAAATATGTAGTAATTAGTGAACGAAAATAAAACACACCATAATTTTTTAGTTATAATAATTTACTACAATATATCGCATATGATAAGATATATGAACTTGACAAATATATATATATATATATATGAGTAACTTAGTACCACATAGAAAGAATTCCTATTAAAGTTAAAACGTAGTATCACATATAATGAACAATATTTAAACTCAATGGTGAATAATAATACAACTCCATAATATATATAACCACACCCAAAAAAAAAAAAAACTCCATAATAAAATAATAAATAAAATTAAAAATATGCCTAAATTTATCATTAGGGAATTTTTTTTTTTAATGGAAATTTATCCTATATAATATTAGCTTGCAGAAATTTTTTAAGACCATATAAATATTACACGTAGTAACTTTAACAAACTCATTCGCAGTGTGTTGGATAAGGCCCGGCAGATGGATGGGAAATAGAGTAGTTCAAATCACCTTGTGTTGGCAAAAGTGTCATTTCTCAACAAATTTCATTTATTTTTCAGTTTTAATCGCGATATTATCAATAATAATATGATATTGAAAGGACTCGCCCCGAATTTTTCAGAACCCGAGGCGAACCCTTTGGAATTCCCGACATCCTCCCGATGCCATGCCCAAATACTAAAAACCGAGACTTCCTGCCGAAAATTCGGCAGAGTCTCCCCTATAAATTGGACATTTCCCAAAATTTATACCTGCATGAAAACGCATTTAATATTTCCAACTGGCAGCATGCACAATATAATTTCATGCAATTCACACAAATGGCCTTCGGCCTTCCAATAATTCTTAACCGATTACCAAACAATACAAATACCAATTATGACTAATATTTAGTCTGCGGCTGCACCTAATAACCTTAGGCTGCCTACGTACCCTCCTTGAGGGATCAAGCCACACGTAGTTCTTCCATAAAACCCAATTCCACATATAGGCGATACCTTATTTCATCTCTCTGTATTTTACATAATCTCCCCATACGCTGGTACAACCAACGCCACGTATGGGGCCTGTCAACACGCCGGATAACCTACGCCACGTGCGACCATGCCATACTATCATAATATCTCCCCATACGCCGGTACAACCAACGCCACGTATGGGGCTTGTCAACACGCCGGATAACCTACGCCACGTGCGACCATGTCATACTATCATAATATCTCCTCATACGCCGATACAACCAACGCCACGTATGGGGTCTGTCTCAACGCCGGATAACCTACGCCACGTGAGACCTGCATATCATACCACATAACTCCCTATACGCCGGTACAACCAACGCCATGTATGGGGCCTGTCCCAACGCTAGATAACCTACACCACGCGGGACCTCAATATCATATCACAAATCTCCCCATACGCCGGTACAACCAACGCCACGTATAGGGTCTGTCGACACGCCGGATAACCTACGCCACGTGCGACCTCAACACAATATCACAATATCTCCCCATACGCCGGTACAACCAACGCCACGTATGGGGCCTGTCCCAACGCCGGATAACCTACGCCACGTGGGACCTAACTTTCACTTCATGGTGCTTGTAATGAATCCAAAGTCCGAGGAGGTACCTAGGGTAGTGCGTATAGCACTCCAAACTGACATTCTAGACTCTGTTGTACCCTTGTACAACTTATTATAATTATAATAATAAATATTAATTCTAATATTGTGTAACCCCTCACAATAGTCTAGCACCCGAAAATCTCCCCTGGGAAGGTAAGATTACTCCGGGAGACTCACGGTCAACCCAGGGTCAAATTACTCTAACCCTGGTCAAACGGACCTGCGGAACCCACGACCTCCAATTTCCGATTCGAAGGTCCCTATGGGTTCTACCATGTACATGACACTTGTCCTGCCAGTTTGGTTCAGATCGGAAGGTCGGATCGCTCACGATCGCACGATCTGACGGTTAATATAAAATATAAACTTTAAATTATTATTCGGAACATCCGGAGTTCCGATTCACGATCCGTGAATTCCTACACGATCCTAGAAATACCTAGATTAACATATATTAAATTTGGGACCATCCGACGGTCCCAACCTATCGAACCCGGATAACGCATAATATGCGATTATCCGTTCGATAGTCAAACGACGTCTGAATTGAGATCCGCGAAATCCTACGCACTCGTGACAACCTAAGGATCTCATCGGAACACAGTGCTATTTTTCTACAGTGCCCACGCGCCGGCAACGCGTGGGTGCCCAAAGTGATAACGCTTCTCCGGAAAATCTCAAAACCACGACTCCAAACTCCTATCCTAGGTATAACACCCTATTTGGAGCCACTTTTGTTCTTGGACCTACCCCAAAAAGTGGCCAGAAATGGCTGATCACGGCGGCTGAAGTTCGGCCGATTTTCAATTCGAAAATCGAGTTGTCTACGCTAAGAATCGATCTAATCCTACCCAACAGGCAGCTAGAGCATGAAAAATAGGTGAGAAACCATACCTTGCTCGTCGGATTTGGTGGCCGGAGGAGGGAGATCGAGCTCCTTGAATTTTGGGTTAAAACCGGTCGGATTTTTGCATTTTTCGGCGAGCACAGGTGGTTCCAGTGGCTGAGATTGGTCGGGATGGAAAGAGGAAGATGGCACGGTTCTTTTGGGACCGGTGCCACCCCGAGCGGTGGCCGGATGCGGCGGCGGCGGCCCAAAAACTGCCGCTGTAAACAGTAACAGGGGGGGCTGTTCTGCACGCAGGGAGAGAGAGAAAATCTGATTTTATAAAAAATCCTATTTTGAAATATTTACGATTGTGCCACTGGACTTCTTTTGACCATATCTTTCTCGTTACAACTCCGATTCGAGCCCACTACGTGTCTATGAACTCGTCTCAGTACGACCTATTCAAAAATATAAGTCACGGTCCCAAACTCTCTCCGGTTAAAAATATGACTAAAATACCCTTAAATAATTAAATAAGGGTAAAATTCGGGGTCGAGGTGTTACAATCTACCCCCCTTATAAAAATTTCGTCCCCGAAATTTCCTACCTGTCACTCGAAGGGTTGTGAGCATGGGGCCCGCATCTACCACTCGGGTTCCCAAATTCTTTCTCCGCAACCGTGTTGGCAACCAAGCCAAAAGCTCTAGCTAAGCAAACAGAGAAAGAGAAGTCTCCTTCTCTAACTAAGAATACCCTCTATAGCGAGCTCGCGTGAGAGAGCAAGGAGGAAGAACCCTAATGTTCCACTCTTGTCAATCGCGGCATTCAAGCCCACGCGAATGAAGTACGGTTCCACCCAACTCCACTACTTCTCCCTTTAATTTGCCAACACGATTCTTTGAGAGAAATGTCAGAAAGGATCATTTTTACCGAATTGTAATCATCGTCGATCTCTTCTCGACCATGATCCATTTCTGATTCCAATGAAAGATCTCTACTCAAACGTGCTCACGTGAGATGAGACCCCAAAGTACTCTCTCCATCTCCATAGGTAGGATTTCTCAATCCATCTGGGCCTCGTCCTTAGACTTGACCACAGTATTCCCACCACACACGAGCCTCTTTCTGTAAGAGACACTTGTGATTTCGATTATCCCAACGCCACCCTTCTGACCTTGGATCCCTTGATCCAATGTCGGGGAGTTGCTCGTCCCAGAGATAGGTTATGCTCTTAGGATCTTCGACTCGGTGCTCTAGGCATACAATCGAAAATTAGCAATATGTTCAGGCAATGGAGGATCCCTAGAAGCAGGTTGATCAACTCCCTATCCTCCCGCTTATGCGGACGCATGAACAACTTTGTCATAGGAACATCCAACTGTACCCTAAGTACAAGTGTTGCCCTATGCAAACCTTCGGCTTCTATTCGCAATCTTCCGGAACTTCTGAAACAACCACTGTCTATGGTAAAGCTCCAGCCCTTCCTATGCTCCGGCGGCCTATGTATCTTTCCTCTGTGAAATAATTTGACTTTTGTGACGTCCTCAACGTCGCAAATGTACCATTCCGAGATGGAACCCATTTTGATCCCCACAATTTAAGGATGCACATAAAGTGCAGGGTCCACAGGGAATTGAACCTAGAGCCCTGATACTAACTGAAAGGACCCGCCCTGAATTTTTCAGAACCCGAGGCGAACCCTTTGGAATTCCCGACATCCTCCCGATGCCATGCCCAAATACTAAAAACCGAGACTTCCTGCCGAAAATTCGGCAGAGTCTCCCCTATAAATTGGACATTTTCCAAAATTTATACATGCATGAAAACGCATTTAATATTCCCAACTGGCAACATGCACAATATAATTTCATGCAATTCACACAAATGGCCTTCGGCCTTCCAATAATTCTTAACCGATTACCAAACAATACAAATATCAATTATGACTAATATTTAGTCTGCGACTGCACCTAATAACCTTAGGCTGCCTACGTACCCTCCTTGAGGGATCAAGCCACACGTAGTTCTTCCATAAAACCCAATTCCACACATAGGCGATACCTTATTTCATCTCTCTGTATTTTACATAATCTCCCCATACGCCGGTACAACCAACGCCACGTATGGGGCCTGTCAACATGCCGGATAACCTACGCCACGTGCGACCATGCCATACTATCATAATATCGCCCCATACGCCGGTACAACCAACGCCACGTATGGGGCCTGTCAACACGCCGGATAACCTACGCCACGTGCGACCATGTCATACTATCATAATATCTCCTCATACGCCGGTACAACCAACGCCACGTATGGGGTCTGTCTCAACGCCGGATAACCTACGCCACGTGAGACCTGCATATCATATCACATAACTCCCCATACGCCGGTACAACCAACGGCACGTATGGGGCCTGTCGACACGCCGGATAACCTACGCCACGTGCGACCTCAACACAATATCACAATATCTCCCCATACGCCGGTACAACCAACGGCACGTATGGGGCCTGTCCCAACGCCGGATAACCTACGCTACGTGGGACCTAACTTTCACTTCGTGGTGCTTGTAATGAATCCAAAGTCCGAGGAGGTACCTAGGGTAGTGCATATAGCACTCCAAACTGACATTCTAGACTCTGTTGTACCCTTGTACAACTTATTATAATTATAATAATAAATATTAATTCTAATATTGTGTAACCCCTCACAATAGTCTAGCACCCGAAAATCTCCCCTGGGAAGGTAAGATTACTCCGGGAGACTCACGGTCAACCCATGGTCAAACTACTCTAACCCTGGTCAAATGGACCTGTGGAACCCACGACCTCCAATTTCTGATTCGAAGGTCCCTATGGGTTCTACCAGGTACAGGACACTTGTCCTGCCAGTTTGGTTCAGATCGGACGGTCGGATCGCTCACGATCGCGCGATCTGACGGTTAATATAAAATATAAACTTTAAATTATTATTCGGAACATCTGGGGTTCCGATTCACGATCCCTGAATTCCTACACGATCCTAGAAATACCTAGATTAACATATATTAAATTTGGGACCATCCGACGGTCCCAACCTATCGAACCCGGATAACGCATAATATGCGATTATCCGTTCGATAGTCAAACGACGTCCGAATTGAGATCCGCGAAATCCTACGCACTCGTGACAACCTAAGGATCTCATCAGAACACATTGCTATTTTTCTACAGTGCCCACGCGCCGCCGCACGCGCCCGCAGCGCGTGGATGCCCAAAGCGATAACGCTTCGCCGGAAAATCTCAAAACCACGACTCCAAACTCCTACCCTAGGTATAACACCCTATTTGGAGCCACTTTTGTTCTTGGACCTACCCCAAAAAGTGGCCGGAAATGGCCGATCACGGCGGCCGAAGTTCGGCTGATTTTCAATTCGAAAATCGAGTTGTCTACGCTAAGAATCGATCTAATCCTACCCAACAGGCAGCTAGAGCATGAAAAATAGGTGAGAAACCATACCTTGCTCGTCGGATTTGGTGGCCGGAGGAGGGAGATCGAGCTCCTTGAATTTTTGGTTAAAACCGGTCGGATTTTTGCATTTTTCGGCGAGCACAGGTGGTTCCAGTGACTGAGATTGGTCGGGATGGAAAGAGGAAGATGGCAGGGTTCTTTTGGGACCGGTGCCACCCCGAGCGGTGGCCGGATGCGGCGGCGGCGGCCCAAAAACCGCCGCTGTGAACAGTAACAAGGGGGGCTGTTCTGCGCGCAGGGAGAGAGAGAGAGAGAAAATCTGATTTTATAAAAAATCCCATTTCAAAATATTTACGATTGTGCCACTGGACTTCTTTTGACTATATCTCTCTCGTTACAACTCCGATTAGAGCCCACTACGTGTCTATGAACTCGTCTCAGTACGACCTATCCAAAAATACAAGTCACGGTCCCAAACTCTCTCCGGTTAAAAATATGACTAAAATACCCTTAAATAATTAAATAATTAAATAAGGGTAAAATTCGGGGTCGAGGTGTTACAGATATATTGCCCAAATAAAGCACGAACGAGTAGGATATTACCACCTCCAACAATAAAACCCACTTCAATTACAAAAGGATTTATCATGAATTTTCTCATATGGTAAGATAAAGAGCGACAATAAACTTCAAGACTAGCAAAGGAACTCTTTGAATTTAGCATTTTTGTAAAGCATTTAGAAAATCAAAACCAGAAAAGATCAAAAATTAGAAAATTAAAACTAACAGAAGCAAAACCAAACTAATAACAAAGAACAAAAAAATACTATAAAGATTCACTAAAAAACTCAGAATCAACAAATTCCAATCCACAATCAACACTTTAGACAGAAAATTACTTCAAATTACATGCATAATCAACATTTCAGCATAAAGAAAAAACTTTAACATATTTTCATCTTTTAATTTATTATCTGATAATTTGATAATTTTGTTTGTAATATTGTTCTAATTTCTTTTTTTTAGAGGAAGGGGCAAGAAGGAAATGCCCTTTTTCTTATTGGTGGGTTTGGTTTGCTGCAGGGGGAGATGGGGAAGAGATTAGAATTCTATTCTTCACTCTCAAGGTTTTCAATATCACTTTTTGGCTTCTAAATTATAATTCACACATTCCTCTCTCTTTTTATTTTTTAATCTATATATAAATAAATAAATAAACAAAAGGCAAAGAATGGTGAAACATTCAAAATATTATAAAATACCCCTAGTTAAGTCAAATATTAAGAATTGAAATTATTAATTAAATGAAGATAATAAGGTAAATTCACATTTTTTTCATATTAAAAAAATTAAAATTAAAAACAAAATCATATAATTGGTCCTATTTTTATGGTACATAACTACCCATGTTATCTTTTCTTAATTCTAAAAATAAAATAAAAAAGAAAAAAGAAAACCAATTGGCACATACTCACCCAAGGGGCTAGTTTTTTATTATGGCTTAAGTACTTTTTTTGTCACTAGATTTGACACAAGAATTCAATTGGGTCTCTGAGAAAAAAAATTTAGTTTTAAAAAAAAATTCTATTTAATTTTTTTTTTATTATTATAGTGAATTGACGGAAATGCCCTTAAGCTAATGAATTTTTTTAATGAAGTTAGACATAGATGGTGGTTTGCAACACTTTACAAAGTGAAATTTGAGGGGTGGTTAAAACTCTAATTTACAAGTCAATGTCATTTTGCACTGGGTTAGACCGCATTGGCTCAAGTACTTTTTTAGAAAGGAGTTTAATTTTCAATAATAAAAAATTAACGTGGGCAGTGCTAGCAAAAGTTTAACGTGTTTTTAATAAAAATTTTAAATTATTTTTATAATAATAATAATAATAAATATATTTTTGCAATTACATGAGGGCTTTTGGGTGTTTATTGAACGGTTTCAGCTATACATAAGTTTAAAATTTATTTTATTTTTCATAAAAAGAAAACTTGTTGATATTTGAGTAGATTGATACGCCATAACGCTAAATAATTTCTCGTAATCTTCTCTCAAACAAAAGCCAATGGGACAAGGAGAATCCTAGCAACCTTCTCCTTATGACATGTGTCACTTTCCTTAGACTTCAAATAATGTCATTAATGCATCACACAAATTAATTTTTGTTTTCCAAGTTTATCCTTATTTTAAAAAAAATTAATAAAAAATTATATTTCTATTTAAAAAAAGTGTTTTTTTTTTTTTCAAAGTTAACGTTTTTTCTTTCCACAAGAAAAATGGTATCACTTCCATGAATAGTCATTTGACAAAAAAGATGTTATGTAGCTATTATTTTCAGGTAGTTAAATGCTAAGAGAAGAAAAACAAAACATAACAGCAAAAGATAAATTAATATTAGTAACAATAAACATATGAGTAAAAACAGCTAGTTTATTAGCAACATCTTTTTTTTTTCAGAAAAAAAAAACTGATATTTAGAGTAAAAAAGGTGGTAACAAAGTTTAAATAGACTAACTTCATGCATATAAAAAAAATTAATATTTAATACGGGTAAATTTGGAAAACAAAATTAGCTTGTGTGATGCATTAATAACATTATTTCAAGTGTAAATAAAGTGATACATGTCATAAGGAGAAAGGAGAATGTCCAAAAGAGAAGGTTAAAGAGAATGTTGCTAGCATTCCCCATGAGGTAAAGGTCATAAAAAGGCAAATGAGTTTCATAATCCTCTGCAGTTAGCTCGGCTTAATGGTTAAAATTAAGATAGGATTAAAGCTCCCAATGTAAGCTAGTAAAATAAAGAGAGCAGAAGCAGAAGGCCCAAGAAGGGCAAAGATGGAGTCCCAAGTAATTTTGCCTAAAAATAAGTTATGCCTATCAGTCAATTCCATGCAGAAAACGGGCTTGCCAAAAAATACATTATTTCTCTCTCCAACTAAAGTCATGTGGAGTCATGTGGCGCCATGAAATACCTTGTTGTTTGTAGTGATATTATAAAACTTGAAGGCCAGCAGTTTCACTCATTGTTATTAAACAGTAGTATTAAAATAATTATTGAATATGTAGTGCTGTTGGAAGACATCGATATCTCCATTTTATTCATCTGATACCAATTGTCGGGGGGCCCAGTAGGAGCCTATTATATGTTCAAATCATGCACTCATATTGTTCCCACATTAATTATCACAGTTCAAATCATGCACATGATTGCGAACGTAGGAGTAATTCCTTTTAGATTTTTTTTAATTTTTTAATTGTTTACTTTAATTTTTTCATTCTGTTTAATTTGAAATTTTATACCTTATTTCCCAACTTCTTTTTGTCTTTGAAGACTGTAACGCAATGCGTATAATTTACATGAGTAGGAGTTTGGCACTCGAGGTTGAGGTAGAATTGGTGACTGTGATGTATCATTGAGTAACAATGCCCTAATTTTTGAAATTTTAAGTTCTCGGCTGATTTTAATTATCGACTTAAAAAAGAAGCAGATGGAAATCAACTGTCCAAAACCTCTGACATCCTTCGACATATGGAAATTTACATGTTCAAGACCTCGTATCAACTGCAACTCCATCAGGTACATGAGTGAAACGCTTGGAATAACCAACATGATCACCTTTTTGGTTGAATAAAACTTCATTCAAATGACACAAAGACCAACCCAAAAGCAGGGAGGGAGAAAACAAAACCAGAGCCACACCAAAACAAACAGGAAACAACAAAATAACCAAGACAGCATAACCCAAACCGAAACCAAAAAACACACCAAAAACCCAAACCAGCGACCCGAAATCCCTCCGCCATCCCAAGGTGGGCAAGGCAATCCATCACAAGAAAGAATACAAACAAAGGAGGAAGGGGGACGGTTGATGTACTGTCCCACAGGGGTCACTTGACCATTCTCAGCATTTTGAAAATCTATATTTATATATGTTATGTTCAAGTTGTTTTATAGTTATACTTACCCATGGTGACTAGCAAATGTAATATTATCTACAATATTTGGTACAAATAAGATGAAAACATGAATATGATTTTTCGAAGATCCATGACACGTCATTCCTTGCCTCACTCAAAGTTATTTTTTAAGGATTTGTTTGGGAGTGATTTTGGATAGGCCAATAATCACTTCTATGGAGAAACACTTTTTCATATAATCACTTTAAGTAGTTTTAAGTGATTTTATGGAGAAGCACATGCTCCAAAATCACTTAAAATCAATAAAAATGATTATATGGAGAAAGACGTGGGAGGTGTTTCTCTCCAAAAGTGATTTTTGCCTATCTAGAATCACTCCCAAACGAGCCTGTCATCATCGACTATATATTTTCATGTCTTCATATGTCATTTACATATATGTGCCATGGATTTTATTTGATTTTGTCATTCTGTCTAAGATCAACTTTTGATATTTGTTTACCCTTTCAATATTTTTACCTTGATAGAATCAAGGTTATATTTACTCGAGATATCAAATTTGTAATATTGAAAGTTAATCATTATAATGAATTCTTAAGTATATATACCTATAAAAATTAAGGTTATTGTAATTGTAGAGTTTATGGCTCCGTCAGAGGGGCCCAACACATGAATAGCCTTGCTCCGATTCCATAAAAGGAAGTCAAAGTTTCACTCAAAAAGCAATTAGCAATTGAGAGAGTAGCCCAACTCCTTATAAACCCAAGCTAGATCTCTTAACTTTTCAATATGGGAAAAACAATCATTAATCTCAGCTTGTGAGGGATGGCGGGGTGGGGATAATGGTCAAAATTAAGATAGGATTAAAGCTCCCAATGTAAACTAGTGAAATAGAGAGAGCGAAAGGACCAAGAAGGACAAAGATGAACGCCAAGAAATTGCTTTAAAATATATTATGCCTATCAGTCGAATCCATGCAGAAAATGTGGAGCCACGAAATTGCTTTAAAATATACTAGCCTATCTGCACGCGCTTTCGCGTTTGCGAGAGGTTTTTTAAAAAAAATAAGTAAATTTATTTTAGAATTAAAAAAGATAATGGGTAGTTGTATTCCATAAAAATAGGATTCATTATCTGCTTTTTCTTTTTCTTTTAATTTTTTCAAATATGAAAAAGTGTGAATTTACCATATTATCCTCATTTAATTAATAATTTGAATTCTTAATGTTTGCATTAACCAAAGGCATTTTCTGGTATTTTGAATGTTTCACCATTCTCTGCCTTTTGCTTTATATATATAGATTATGCCTATCAGTCGAATCCATGCAGAAAACGGGCTTGCCAAAAAATATTAACTCCGGAGTCATGTGGAGCCACGAAATTGCTTTAAAATATATTATGCCTATCAGTCGAATCCACGCAGAAAACGGGCTTGCCAAAAAATATTAACTCCGGAGTCACGTGGATCCACGAAATTTCCAAATAATATTCTCTACATGTCGATCTACCGCTGCCATTAGCAACGTCCTTTGGCAAAGCACCACATATAAATAAGGCGGGTGTTATCAACTGTAAAGCATTCGATCGTTTGGGGTCTCTCTAGCTATGATTAATTCTTTCTAAGATTTACACTCTCAGCATCATTAATCTCAGCTTGTGAGGGATGATAGATTCTTGTTGTCGTCGTGTATTTGTGTTGTAAGTTGTGATCACAAGAAAGAAGCTGTAATTTTCTTTTCTTCTTTGCTCATAAGGAAAGGAACAGTGTGTTCCTTTCTAAAATCCAAAGAAAAGATGGCGGAGAAGGTGATGGTGAGCATAAGGGAGTCAACAATGGTGAGGCCAGCCGAGGAGTCCACGCCTCGGGGCTCCCTGTGGCTCTCCAATTCAGACCTAGCGTTCCCACCCTTTCACACGTCCAGTGTTTACTTTTACAAATCTAGTGGTGAGCACAACTTTTTTGACAAGGGAGTGCTCAAGCAGGCCCTCGGCAAGGCCCTTGTGCCCTTCTACCCCATGGCCGGTCGCTTCAAGCTCAACGACCAGAACGGCCGTGTGGAGATTGATTGCAATGCGGAGGGAGTGGTCTTTGTTGTAGCGGAAAGCAGCTCTGCTGTTGATGATTTTGGTGATTTTGCGCCTACTCCCGATTTCCTGACACTGATCCCTACAATTGATTACTCTGGTGGGATATCCTCATATCCAATTTTGGCGTTACAGGTATTTTAAATTTTGTGATTTTTGTCAAATAAATGTGTATTTTGTTTAGGTACATTCTCATGGAGAACTCTCTGGTGTACTTCCAACAAGTATCATGCGCTTGACTTTCTCATCTTAAATCCTTCATATAGTCTTAGATTAACTAGCTATTGGTTTAGTGCAAAGCTTCTCTTCTCATAGGTTCGAAGAAATATACCAAGTTCCATTCCCTCCTGTCTTTTGATTGAGAAAAAAAAAAACCCTTCAAATCTTAGAACACGTGAAACTCTGAATAGAACAAATTTAATGGAAACTCAACAGTGAAGGTGTCTGTAACTTGTTGTTGGTAGTGGTATTATAAAACTTGAAGTGCTCCTTAGTTCAGAATCAGATCTGGTTTTCCCTTTTCTTTATCTAGTTTAAAAAGAATATATAGAAAGTCGGGACTCGGGACGGGAGATGGAATTATTTATTACCAGTTTTGGAGGTACGTTGTGCAAGTTTACTCAAAAGAGGAGGTATGCTCAGGCCATTGAAATTTTAACTCAACCAAGTGAAAATAGGGAATTCTTGAACATGGGATATTTACGTGTACATATAATATATATTGTTAATCACATGTCATCTCGTATTGTTGCAATTCATTTCTAGAAGATCTTTTAGTTACTTTTTTATCACATTTCATGTCTATACGTGACTAGGTTAACCCACTTGTACCTATATATAGATCATATACTGTATCAATGAGATTATCAAATTCACCTTTTCTACACATACATACATATGTTGTTCTGGATTTTAATGTCTATATCATATATACATATATATATATATATATATATATGTGCAAATGCAGATCACGTACTTCAAATGCGGTGGTGTGTCACTTGGTGTTGGCATGGATCACCGCGTTGCAGATGGAGTTTCTGGTCTCCACTTTGTAAATGCATGGTCTGATATTGCTCGTGGTGATCTCTCAAATATTAAACCGCCCTTCATGGACAGGACATTACTTCGTGCCCGAGACCCACCTCAGCCTGCATTCCCCCACATTGAATACCAACCTTCTCCACAAATGAAACCTTCTGATAATCTGAAAAGTACAAGTAATATTACTACGTCCATTTTTAAATTGACGCGGAAGCAGCTCAACATCTTGAAAGACAAGTCTAAGAAAGATGGCGGGAATAATATTAATACAATCAACTATAGCTCATTTGAGATGTTGGCAGGTCATATCTGGAGATGTGCTTGCAAGGCACGTAAACTTCCGGATGATCAAGACACCAAACTACTTATTGCCACCGATGCACGGTCCAGATTGCAACCCCCACTCCCACCTTATTTCTTTGGCAATGCTGTTTTCAGAACCACACCAATTGCTGTTGCAGGGGATCTCCAATCGAAGCCAACATGGTATGCTACAAGCTTTGTTCATGATGCTTTGGTGCGGATGGACGATGATTATTTTAGATCAGTCCTTGACTATCTTGAGCTTCATCATCCTTGTCTTTCTGAACTTATTACGGGGCCTCCGTCGATTTGTTGCCCAAATCTTCGCATAAACAGTTGGGCTAGGATGCCAATTCATGATGCCGATTTTGGGTGGGGTCGACCCATTTTCATGGGGCCTGGTGCAATTCCATTTGACGGGATGTCTTTCTTGTTACCAAGTGCAACAAATGATGGGAGTTTATCACTGGTCATTTCTCTGAAATCCGAGGACATGAAATCATTTTCCACGTTGTTGTATGA
This sequence comes from Prunus persica, assembly GCF_000346465.2. Classification (NCBI taxonomy): domain Eukaryota; kingdom Viridiplantae; phylum Streptophyta; class Magnoliopsida; order Rosales; family Rosaceae; genus Prunus; species Prunus persica. The sequence continues at coordinate 7,905,053 of NC_034011.1, forward strand.
CATATAATTAAGGAAATGAGACCGTTGGAGAAATTTGGTCATGTTCGGATTGAAACGCTGTCCTCTTCTTCACCTCTACGGTTGTTCAACTTTGAAGTTGTGTATTGGTTGTACACGTTGCTTGATTGAGTATTACAAGCTTTGTTTCAAAAGCCATGAATGTATTGGTGCATGTCGTGGACTTTCTGTCCACCATGCTTGCTGTGTTTTATTGTGATTCTTAATTTTCTCTTTCTCATCAAATAAAAAGAATTCTGAATTCTATATCAATTCTGGTTTTGTTAAATTAAGTTTCCTGTATATTTTTGTCATGAGTTTCTGGTATTGTAATTCTCCAGTGAGAGAAATTAAGAAGTTGTGCTGTCTACATCCTTCTATCAGGGCCGGACCATTAGATCATGGTCAAATAACTACAAAAATAATATACGGAAAGCATTGAAAAATTAGGGATTCACCTTATTTTCTAGGTTTCTTCTTGCAATCATGGCTTCATATTCCAAATACAAGACATGATTTCTAATAGGAGAGAGATGGAGAAGCAGAGCACGTTTTGGCCTTGGCAAAGAAGATGTTGGAACGAACAAGTAAAGAAACGATTTGGTCAAAGAAAAGAAGAAAGATTTGGGAAAAGCAACGTTGGGAACTTGGGAGAGGAGAGCATCCGGGGAACACAAATTTGCTTGGAAAATTGTTTTTGGGTTAAAAAAAAAAAAGAGAGTAGCACGCTGGAACAAGAACTTGCGTGGAAAAATGTAATGCAACCTTATAATAATAATTATATATATAATATATGTTATAGTTGGGCAGAACATTTGGAGGCCCTGTTCAGTCGCCCAGCCTGTACAGTCCGTGAAACGGCTCTGCCTTGTATTATTAGAAAGTTGTGATATACATGTATATCTTTGTGATCTTCTTGTTATTTGGACTTTACTAAAGGTCAAGGACGGATTCATAATTTTAAAATGGACTAAGTTGGATTTACCTTAAAATTCGACCGTACGAATGAATTTTATTAATAACAAAAAAATAAATAAAATTGATACACTTAGATATAAAGGACATAATGAGTCATATACCTCTCAAAATGTATCTAATACATAAAAATAATAATAAATAAACATGTAATGCAAATACAACATAAAACAACTGGTTCCAAAATTACCGTCACTTACAGATTTTCCATTCCCCGTCTAGATGATGTGTTGAATGTTCTGAAGGGTTCAAAAATTTCTCCAAAATTGACTTGAGGAGCTGGTGCCACCAAATTCGCTCAAACGCTAGGTGACAAGCGGAAAACGACGTTAAAAAACAAAGGCGGTTTGTACAAATGGTTGGCGATGTCATTTGGGTTTTCGAATGCCCCTAGAACCTTTATGCTGCTCATGAATCAGGTGCTTCGTCTTTTTATTGGATTATTTATGGTTGTTTATTTTGACGACATCTTCATTTACAGTGAAACAGAACCCGAGCACTTGCGGGCTTATAAGGCAAGTTGTGGAAGTACTGTAGCGAAATAAACTGTACAACAATCTTAAGAAGTGCAGTTTTCTCACCAACAAATTATTATTTTGGGGTATTCCGTGAGTTGAAAAGGAATTCATGTTGATGAAGACAAAGTGAAGGCAATCCAAGAATGGCCAGTACTTGATAGAGCTCATTCCGTATTGTATTTCACTAATCTAAATTGTTTATTTTTTAGATATTCATTCAAAGATCATTTCTACAAAAATTAACTTGAATCCAATATCATTTGACCATAAATATACAACAGATAGCCCAAAAGCTCTAAGCACAACCCAAACATGAATACTAAGAACAAAACGGAAGCTTAATGAAATGATTCGCAACCAAATTACAATCACGATGTACAAAATAAGAGCATCTACGATGGTTATGATCAATACAATTTTATTGCATGAAATTGAACTAAAACAGTAAAATCTCACTTGTAATTGTGCCATTTAGAGCCCCACAAATTGCTGAACTAGGGGATCTCGTATCGAAACCAACATGGTATGCTACAAGCTGTGTTCACGATGCTTTGGTGCGGATGGACGATGATTATATCTTAGATCATTCCTTGACTATTTTGAGCTTTATCATTCCTCTCTTTCTAAACTTGTTAAGTCTCTGCTTGTCGGTTCTGTTAATCTTTGGATAAACAGTTGGGTTAGGCTGCCGATTCATGATGCTGATTTTGGTTGGAGTCGACCCATTTTCATGGGGCCTGGTGGAATTCAATTTGACGGGTTGTGTTTCCAAGTCCAACAAATGATGGGAGCTTATCACTGGTCTTATTTGTCTGAATTATGAGCACATGAAATCATTTTCCAAGTTCACGTTGGTCCTGTTTCGTTTGAATTGCTGTCATTCCCTTAATCTTTATAAGTTAAAGTTGCGTATTGGTTTCGTCATGTTGCTTTGATTATTGAGTATTGCACGCTTTATTACAAAAGCTGTGTTTTCTTGTTATTCTTAATGGCATTCTCTTTCTCATGAAATAAAAAGAATATTGAATTTTATAACGTCTGATTTTGTTAAATTAAACGTTGATTGTATATGCTTATGAGTTTCTTTTTAATTCTTCTTCCCATATTTTTCGTAAGAGAGAAATCAAAGTGGATGTGCTTTTTACCTCTCCCTAAGTATGAAAAAGAAAAATAAAAGAAATTTTAAAAAATTAAAAAAAAAATCAGAAAAATTAAGAAAATGAAGAAGAAACAAAGAAACAGGTTGGCATGTTGACCCGAAATCCGCCCGTTTATTAAACCGGTCATGGCGTGTTGGCCTAAAAATTATCCGAATTTTCACCATGCGGGTTTCCAATTATGTAACTAGTCTTATTGGAAATTACCACCCCTTCTTCCAGGTTGTAAATCTAAAATCTATATTTAAAGGACAATAAAGGTATTTAACATACTAACTCAAACTCATAAAATGGCCAGCTGGACAAATTTGGGTTTATAATTTCAAAGGGATAATTGTCGAAATGTCACCTGAATTTATACTTTAGTTTCAATTTGTCACCGTAAAGAAAATTTTAAGAGAAATGTCACCTTAATTTTTCAAAATTCATAATTTGTCATCTCATTTTAACACCATTCAATTTTCCATCCATTTTAAGGGTATTTTAGTCTTTCCATTTTTTAAAAAAAATATAGAAAAAAGAGACATCTCTCTCCCTTTCTCCCCCACCTGCACCCAAAATATTTCGCACAGGACCCCCTCTTCTCTCTCTCTCTGACCATGTATATTTTTTTTTTTATAATGATTTTCCATTTCTAAAATATCCTTGAAAATAGAAAAAACTTTAATACCCTTAAAAATGGATGGAAAATTGGATTATGTTAAAGTCAGATGACAAATCATAGATTTTGAAGAATTCAAATGAATTTCTCTTTAAAAAAAAAAAAATTTAAGTGACAAATTGAAACTAAAGTATAAGTTCATGTGACATGTCTACAAAAATCCCTTCTTTCAAATTAAATGAATTAAGATATCTTTATACTATTGATATTAGAAGTGGGTATATAAAGAAAAAAGTATATAATTTATTTAATTTTTATCATTTATATCTTTATGATCTTCTTGTTGTTTGGACGTTATGGAGGGATAAGGCTTTTATGTCCCCCATGCTAGCTAGGTGGTGTATCATGATAGGATGTTACTTTATCTTTTTCCCAACTAGAAAATTAGATTAAAACCCAACACACTACACCTGTGGATCCAGCATGTTTCGCACACACTGCCATTAGCAACGTCCAGGTCTCATCAGCTTTAAAGCATGTATCTTTTGGGGTCTAATACTTGAAGATCTTGTCGGTAGTGGATTACACAATGATCACACACACAAACTACACTAAGTAGAAGCATAGGACAGATAAAATTGTAAAGTTTGGGGGTCCGAAGCAGTGGCAGAGCCACAGTAGGGTCAATGAGGTCGCACGACCTCTTGAAAGCCATGAAAATTGGCTTATAGGTCCCTTAGAGCTAGGGGAGAGACCCCTTGGAACTGCACACCAGGTGCTCGACGTTTTTCCTGAGGAAGAAATGAACTGCTCGAGGAAGAAGAAGAGTAGCTTCTTTTTTTTTTTTTTTAACTTCCTAAAAAACGACATCGTTTTGACCTAGGAAGTTTTTAAAATGACTTGGCCCAGCAACGTCCCCCAAACCCACCCGATACTAAACTCCTAAAACCCCAAATTCTATTATTTTCTACCCTAAGTTCCCAACTCAATCTCCCACCCCCACCCCCAAACCATCAACATGTCTAAAAAGGTTCAAAGCTGCATTTGGAGCCTCATATATTTGGCTTGTGGGCTTGACTTACTTCACCAAGTTTTCATTCTCTTCCCTCTCCATCTCTGATTTTATAAATTTATTGTTCTTGGTGTACTTAAACCTTTGTGCTACAGTCTTTTGTTGATTTGTGAGGAATTTAATCTTTTGGGTCATTATATAATGGGATTTTTTTGTGTTTCTAGGAAGTGGAGATTTGTGATTCTAGTTGATGGTGTGGAAAAGCTCATATTCAAGTAAATTTTAAATTCTATCTCTAATTGATGATAATGCCTAATATTTTTATTGGATAATACTTTATTGGATTGGATTAATATTGATGATTTATTGGATTGGATGACTATATATGATTATTTGATTTGTTGGAATTTAGGATTTATGATTAATTTTGTGATGGACCTTTTGTCATCTCTCTGTTTGTTTATTTATCTTAATAAAATTTGTTTCTTTTAAAAAATTGATTGAATGTTTGGTATAATTAATTCATGTGTAGAATTATAGAACGATAAGAGAAAAGTAATAGAAAATTATCTTTTAGTGTTATTTTCATCCTAAAAAAAATATTCGAACTTTTACACTAAGACCCCTTGGGGTAACAATCCTGGATCCGCCACTGGGCCGAAGTAAAAAATACGAGTATATAAAACACTTATGTATTCAATGGTTATATGTTTAGAGTTAAAATTTTCTAATTTAGTCATGTCTAAATTGTTTTAGAGGAAATTTTAACTTAAATTATAAGTTTTTTAATTACAAATTCTATATATATATATTATATAATATAATATAGGAGAGATCAAAATGTCGGGGCCACTGTAAAAGCGCACACACACCAAACAATAAAAGCAAACATACAAAGAACACAAGAATTTATACAAACAATTGATTCAAACTTTAAGGCTTTTCTGCCCTCCATGCTAAGTGTATCATGTATACAGTCAATTGTTTATACAAACAATCTTGTAATGGTTATTTAAAACTGTTGCTCTGTGATCATATGGCAAAGGAAAGTTAATGTGTGGGTTAATCATTTTATTAGTTCCTGAACTTAGATCCGATTTGCATTTGAGTACTTCAATTTCCAAAATAGTTCCTGTGGTCCTTCAACTTTAGTTTCGTTATGACAAATGGTCCTGCCGTTAATTTTGTTAACTTTTTTGTTAAATGCAAGGGTAAAATGGTATTTTTGTATCAAAATTGATTAAAATATGAATAAAAATTAAAATTAAACTCTCTCTCTCTCCCCCTTTATCCCGATTTCTACTCCCCCCAAACTTTTTTTTTTGGTTTTTTATTTGATTTTCTTTTATGTTTATTTTAAAGATATGATTTTTTTTATTCATTTTTTTTTGTTTTAATATAAAAATATCATTTTGTCCCTGCATTTAATTGAAAAATTTAACAAACTTGACGGCAGAATCATATGTCCTAACGAAAGTGAAGTTAAAGGACCACGGGAACCATTTTGAAAATTAAAGTACTCAAATGCAAATCAGGTTTAAGTTCATGGACTAATAAAATGATTAACTCTTAATGTTTAAATCCAAAGGAACATACATGATATGCCTTACATGGGGGACATAGAAACCTTATCCCTCCATAAAGTTCAAATAACAAGAGTATGTGCTGTCCACCCACCAAGAAATTATTAACGGGTCTTATCAGCTTAAAATCATGCAAGTCTTCCTCAGATTCGATTTCAAGTTTGATCGATTTACTTCTGGTTGTTGTTGTGGGTTCGATTTACTTCTGGTTGTTGTTGTGGGTTTTGGGTTAACTTGTAACCACAAGAAAGAGGTCCTAATTTTCTTTTCTTAAAAACCAAAGAAAAAAGAAATATGGGGGAGAAGGTGACCGTGAGCGTGAGTGAGTTGAGTGTGGTGAGGCCAGCCGAGGAGTCGACGCCTCGGGGCTCGTTGTGGCTCTCTAACTTGGACCTATTCCCACCGTATCACACACCCCTTCTTTACTTTTACAGACCAAGCGGTTGGCACAACTTCTTTGATCCAGGAACGCTCAAGCAGGCGCTCAGCAAGGCCCTTGTGCCCTTCTACCCCATGGCCGGTCGCTTCAAACACAACGACCAGAACGGCCGTGTGGAGATTGATTGCAATGCAGAGGGAGTGCTCTTTGTGGTAGCGTAGAGCGGCTTTGTCGTTGATGATTTTGGTGATTTTGTGCCCACTGCCAATTTCCTTAAACTCATCCCCGCAGTTGATTACTCCGGTGGGATATCCTCATATCCAATTTTGGTGTTACAGGTATTTAACAATTAGGGTTCCTAAGAGAAAGAGACATTTAACTTTTATAGTCTATAAATAAGCCCACAAATTATGTAGTTCTAAATTTTACTCGCTACATATATACACTCAAATGCAGGTGACGTACTTCAAATGTGGAGGCGTGTCACTTGGTGTTGGCATGGATCACCGCATTGCAGATGGACCTTCTGCTCTCCATTTTTTAAATACGTGGTCTGATATTGCTCGTGGTGATTTCACAAATTTTAAACCACCCTTCATGGACAGGACATTACTTCGTGCCCGAGACCCACCTCGGCCTGCATTCCCCCACATTGAATTCCAATCCCCTCCGCAAATGAAATTACAACGCAGTACAAGTAATATTACTACGTCCCTTTTCAGAATCACGTATGAGCAGCTCAGCATCTTGAAAGCCAAATCTAAGGAAGATGGCGGAGGGAACTATACCTCTTTTGAGGTGTTGGCAGGTCATATTTGGAGATGTGTTTGCATGGAACGTAAACTTCCTGATGATCAAGAAGCCAAACTACTCATTCCCACTGATGGACGGTCCAGATTGCAGCCTCCACTCCCACCTGGTTTCTTTGGCAATGTCACTTTCAGAACCTCAGAAATTGCTGCAGCAGGGGATCTCCAATCGAAACCAACCTGGTATGCTACAAGTTGCGTTCACAATGCTTTGGTGCAGATGCACAACGACTATCTTTTATCAGTCATTGACTATATTGAGCTTCATGCTCCTTCTCAAGCCGAAACTGTTAACGGAATTTCGTTGATTGGGCGCCCATTTCTTCGGATAAACAGTTGGATTAGGCTGCCGATTCATGATGCTGATTTTGGTTGGGGTCGACCCATTTTCATGGGGCCTGGTCGCCCATTTACATTTGACGGGAAGGCTTTGTTGTTACCAAGCGCAACTGACGATGGGAGTTTATCACTCGTCATTTCTCTGCAATCTGAGCACATGAAATCATTTTCCAAGTTGTTGTATGACATACAAGGCCCCAATCTTAAGTTGGCCCCAAAATTATAACTTTGTTCAAGTGATGTAAACGTTTCTATTCATCTTTACTAAATTTCTTCAGATGTTTGACAAAAATAAAAATAAAAATTCATGTTGTCATGCATAGATATAGACAGTCACAGGCTAATCCAACTAGTTATTGCAAGTAGTTAGCTGCACAAAAAGGGCGCATTGCCAAAGAAACCACCAGGTGGGAGCGGCGCCTCCGCCAAAGTACCGCAACACGTGCGGAAGCTGAGATTTGCTCAACAATTGGAGGGAGGTGTCAAACTTGTTGAAGGAGATGCCTTTAATCTGATCTCCAGTCTATTCTTAGTGCAGACGAAAATTGGTCAGATGTTGGAGGCCTGTAAGGCTTTACTTTTGAATTTAGCTATGTTTCTGTTCATTTTGTTTTTCGAGTGGAGATGCCAATCTTGTGGCCATAGACTAGCACGATTTGCTTTGTCTCTTACTAATGCATCTACATGGTATAGAGGTGCCCCTGAATATCATTTAAGATATCTTTTGTAAGTTTGCTTTGATTCAATGAGATTGTATCTTAACAAAAAGTTATATATATTTTCTAAAACCTGATTGTTATTCAGATATCATTCAGAGAAAAACATACATTTTCTGTTTTCGGGTCAAATGAGATTCCATCTGTTTTTGGTTTTGGTACCTACTTTTTTTTTTTTCAACGATCCAAACCATCAATTTATTTTTCAAGTCTTCATTCATAGATCATCTTTACAAAAAATCATATACAATCTCATTGAATCGAAGCAAACTTATTTGAAGGATCCAAAAGTAGCTGTAAGAGTATGCATTTTGAGTTTTTCTTTTGGCTTTCCTTGACAATATTGTAATAGAACAATCATTGTAATTTCCCAAGCTCTAGTTTAGATTAAGAATTACTTCTCTAGGTGTTCTTATTTGACTACAATCTAATGGATAGTCAATGATTTTGACAATGGTAATTTATGCATTACATCATATTGCATTTATTAAATTTCTTAAGATCAAAATATTAGAATTTTAAAAAAAATTTGGACAGAAATTAGCAAAAAATATACTTGAAAAATAACTCACATATTATTATTATCAAACAGTCTCGATCTCTTGGACCACAGGAGTCCAAGAGATTGTGGTCACCCACCGTTGGATATTAATTCAATGGTTCAAAAAAGTTTCTTAAAAGAAGTGCAAGAGTGAGTGAACCATTGAATTTACATCCAACGGTGATTGACCACAAATCTCTTGGACCTCTATAGTCCAAGAGATCAAGACTGTATTATCAAATTGTCATACCAGACACATTTTCACTATTTTTGTTTTCTAAATCTGTTTTCTAATTAATCTACCAGACACATTTTCGAATCCTAAAAATGAAAATTTGTTTTCTCGTTTATATTCTCCGAAAACATTACCAAATAGGCCCTAAGTTGTTTAGTTATAGTGAATTGATGGAATTGCCCCTAAATTTAACGGAAAGTTTAACAGTGTTAGACATAGGTGGTACATTGACACACTCTACAGAATTCAGGTAGTTAATAATAAAAATTAAAAGTTCAAGTGATAATGGTGCACATGCCTAAAAGTTCAAGTGTCATTTATGAAAATTTCCCTTAAAAAAAAATGCTTGTGCTTTACAAAACAACTACAGGCTACAGTGAAAATAACTGAAAACAAAAGAACTTGTTTGTGTTTTGCTAGAAAGTTGATTCAAAAATATAAAATGCAGAAAAAAATTGATAAAATTAAAGACATCATTAAATAAATACTTAATATAATAATAATATATAGTATAATTTAATTATAGGGAGCCACTATGAGTCCTTTCTTTCTCCTCAGATTTAGGAGCTCCTAGAGGTTGATGTTTTTCATCATCAAAGATCTATTCAAGAAATAAATCACACTTTTATTACCCTTATTCCAAAATTAAATCCAGCGCAAAAAAATTAATCATTACAAACCTATTAGTCTTTGTAATCATTTATGAGTTGTGCTTGCAAAATGCATTTCTCAAACAATAGCACTACAGCAGGTACTAACTTATTTATCAATTTTTGGATACCAACATATGTGGCACATGACATGACAATCCATCTGCTATGTCATCTATTTTAGTTATATAATTTGTTATTAAAAAATGAATTTCACACAGCAAATATAAAAACGGAAATTTAAAAATAAAAAGAAACCCAACAATTTTAGATTTAGGAATAATATCCTAATTGGACATGAAATTATGTCTACTTTTCCTTTTAAAAGCCTCGAATAGCTATTAAATTGAATATGAAAAAGGCATATGATCGAATCAATTGAAACCACGATCTCTTATTATGCTATTCTAATTGATGTTAAACCATATGGAAATATTATGACATCTAGAGGTTTGAGATAGGATTCTCCTTATCTTTTCATTCTTTTTGTGGAACCTTTTATTCGACACTTAAATAATTTAACTAGTAATGCTTCTTCCTATATTGGACTTGTAACATCTAACCATGGCCTAAAAATCTCTAATCTTTATTTTGCTGATGATTGCTTACTTTTTGCCCAAGCAACAATGGAAGGTCAATCTTCAAAAATTTCAGGTTGGAAAAGCAACTCTAGTTTCCAGAGCAGGAAAACTAACCCTCATAAATTCTCAAATTCTAAGTATGCTACAATACCTCATGGCATGTTTTCTTTGTTCTAAAAATACCATTACTAAAGTCCTTCTATAGCATGGAATACTCTGTGTAAACCTAAGGACCATCTATTAGGGCGCACAAAGCATGTCATGAAGCTACAATTAGTTAATAATGCTTCAATAGCTAACTTGGGCTGGAAGATGATTACAAGCCTGATAATTGGGGGATTAAACTCATGTATCAAAAGTATCTTCGGAATTCTTCTTGTTTTGAAGTAATTGCAAAACCAACTAATTCAATAAAAACTATAAATCACTACATCAGAACACATCTATTATGATGCACAAAGTACGCCGTGAATTATCACGACGCGAAACACGCAAGCAGTAAAATCTAATTTGAACACAAATGTCTTTACTTGGAAATACTCCTATGCATAACACGGATGATTTAGTCAATTGGAATAATATTTGTCCTACTCAGTTGATTAACTGTTTTACCATTTGTTGGAAAATCTAGGATCAACGAAATCGTTGCATCTCTCAAAATAAAACACCTCATTTGTTGGCAAGCCAATCATATTACCTTTTTTTTTTTTTTTAAATAATAAATGTAAGAATAAAAATGAAACAGCTTATGGGTGGAGTCCACTACCTAAAAATGATTCAGTTAATGGCTAATGGTAATTCTGCTGCAGGTTTTATAATTCGAATCTCAAATACACTAAACCAATTATAGCAGGTTCTTCTTGTTTGGGGCATAATTATGTTCTCCAGGCTGAAGCAAATTAATGCACTTAAGCATACGTTAAATTGGACAACTCGGTTAAGGCTGTCGAAAATACAAGTGGAAGGGGATTCTAAAATTTTGATACAAATAATTACCAAAAGGGCAAATTTACCTTGGGAGTGTGATGTCCATAGCGGATCATATTTGGCAACTCATGGAGAAGTTCTCTCAAATATTAGTTACTCACGTTTACAGGAAAAGCCAATATTGTTGCGAATCTTTTAGCAGTGTCGGTCCTGAATTTTTCAAGGCTAGGGTAAAAGTAAAAATTAGGCTCATATAGATATACAGAGAGCTTCAATTGAGGGATTCTTCAAATATGCTTATTTGAGTGACACCTTTGCAAGGCCCACTCCATATTGTATTTCACTAATTCAAACCGTCTATTTTGTATATACTCATTCAAAGATCATCTCTATAAAAAATCAATTGAATCTGATATCATTTGAACACTCAATTAAATTATTGAAATTTTAATACTTTCTTCAAGCATCGTGTTCATTGATGTAGGACACAATTGGATGTTTTTGATTTGTCTAGTTTTTTACAATGATGATCTATGAATGTAGACTTAAAAAATATATGGTTTGGATCGTTGAAAAAATATTTGTAGGAAACCTTAAAGGGTGTTCGTTAAATAAAATTATTTGAGAGATCCCTCAGTAGAAGGGGACTGACATATATATACACATGCCAAATATCATGCCAAATAACCATGCCTAATAAAAACTCAAAATTTCCAAGTTCATGTGTTGCTAAACTTTCAGCTTCACTTTTTACTTTGGCATATTCACTAGTTTTTGCTACTTTAAATAAAGCTTCCAACGCTTTGTAGAATTAGCAAAATAGTGTTAAATTAAGAGAATGACAACCACATGACATGAACAAAGCTCTAGGATTTATTTCAAGTAATCTTCTTTATACACCTTGATTTTTCCCTTTCATATTAGAGCCATTATCATAACCATATCCTCTAACACCATCAATTTTAAGATCAAGGGACTCTAGGATAAATTGCAATTCATTGAAAAGTCCTAATCCTGATGTATCTTTCACAATTAAAAACTCTAAAAAGCACTCTTCTGTTTTCATTGGACTCCTTAGCACATTCACACACCGTATTATCAAAGTAATTTGTTCCTTATGACTTGAATCAGAAGTGCAATCAAGTATTATTAAAAAATATTTTGCTGGTCTGATTTTCTGAATGATTGCACTTCTGACTTTTGATGCCATCAAAGTTAGAGATACATGATACTCACACCAAAGGTTTTTAACCTGCCTATTAATACAAATGAGGAAAATACTAAGACCCAAAATGAGACAACAATAAAAAAAGAAGTCCCAAAAGGCCATAAGCAACCGAAAACCCCATCAAACTCGAGGGCCATATAAGCATGAGCAAAACTTCCCTCACAGGACACAAGAAGAAATAGTAAAACAATATACTTACCAACAACTACTATCAACTATCTCAAGAGAAAAATAAATAATAAAAAAAAGAAAAAGAAAGAGAGGACAAGGCCAAGCACAACAACAAGGACTCACTCTGCCCCGCATACCAACTCCTCTAGTCTTGCACTCGTGCCTTCTTCGCATAAATTGGTCCAAGTCCGCGTCAATTTGATTACGGATTCATCTTTATCCAGAAAGAAAAAAGCCGCCCGTCAGCCTGACGTCACAGAACTAACGGACTCACCTACCACCGTTATAACGTCGCAACCCCAACAGTTCCCCCTTCCGCATTCCTCCCGCTCCCAAGCATGACGTCAGCATAGATAAGGTGTGTGCCGGTCCTTTCTGCAAGCCCACCAACCCCCACGAGAACAGTGGTGGACCCAGTTTTCGAATCAGTGGGTCTCACACACACATATGATATCTCTTGTTTTTTTATACCGTGTACCGGAGAAAAAGAGAGTTGGTGGACAACAGGAGATGAAGAAGAAGAAAGCCCCTTTTTTTTTAAGCAAGTTTGTTTTTTCATTTTTCTTAGTATTATGGGTCACCATCTCACCAACTCTCTCTCTCTCTCTCTTGTTTTTTTTTTTTTTTTTTTTTTTTCGGTCAAGTCCTCTCTCTCTCTTTCTCTCCTCTCTTTTTCTCTCTCACTCAACAAAAAGCAGACAAAGCGACAAACCAAAAAAAAAGGGAGGAAAATTGTGTGCCACCAACTCTTATCATCTCTTTCATTTCATGCATTTTAACGCTATCAACTTTCTCTCTAACTTTCTTTATTTTTTATTTGACATATGTCATTTTCCTTATATTTAAAATAATGTCATTAATGTATTATATAAGCTAACTTTTATTTTTCAAATTTACCCTTATTAAATGTATTCAATTTATCCAAAAAAAATTCACAACTTTCTTATCATATTATTAATTTTTTTAACGTCAATTATTTTTTTTAAAGAAAATATCTGTTTAAAAAAAAAGAGAAAAGGAAATGTCTGTTTTTTTTTTAACACAAAAGGTTTAGATAGAAAAAAAACAAAAAAAGTCCTTCTTATAACAATACCATCTTGTGTAACTTGACTAGCAAAATATTCATGTATGTCTGAGGTCCACAAATTATAATTTCCTTGTTACATAGAGTAGATATGCACCTTAATTAATACAAATATATTAGTAATAAACACAAATAAATCATATATGACAATATTTAACTACCATTGGGATGCTTACGGATGTGAAGGAAATTTTTTTTTTTCTATCTAAACCCTCTGTGTTAAAAAAAAAAGAACATTTTCTTTATAAAAAAAATAATTGACGTTACTAAAAAATTAATAAGATAGTAAGAAAGTTATGAATTTTTTTTAGATAAATTAAATACATTTAATAAGAATACACTTGGAAAGTAAAAATTAGCTTATATAATATATTAAAGATATTATTTTAAATATAAAGAGAATGACACATATCAAACAAAGAAATACAAAAATATAAAATATAAAAAAAATTAGAAAGAAGCCTGCTATCATTCCTCTTTTTAAGAAATTAACTTTTCGTAGTGTACCACCTCCTCTTACAAAACAAAAGGGTAGCACGGTAGAGAGAGAAAAGAGAGAGAGTTGTGAAGGTCAAGGCTTGAGTGGTGACGTGGCATGTTGTGACTAGGCAAGTTGGGTAGCACGGTAGGTGAGTGACAGATGCTATCTCTCTCTCTCTCTCTCTCTCTCTCTCTCTCTCTCTCTCTCGGCTTCGGCTATACTTAATTGGGCAACCCACCTCTGACTTGTTAAGAACTCTTTTTCTGTCTCCCAATACTCTCCCAACCCAAAATCCTTGCTTTGCCCTGCCCTCTTCGTCTTCTTCTTCTTATCTCTCTCAACTCTGAGCAACAGTACCCCTATATTCCCCTCCCTGCTAAAGTACGCCGGTAGCAACACACACTCCCCAAATTCACAGGTAAATTTTCTATCATATTATTCTCCTCTATTTCTCATTTTCGCCAGAACGGCACGGCGCATTTTAGACTCAACGGTTCAGCGCATTTTAGTAGTAATGGTGGATTTTAGCCGGACCGGCGCATTTTAAGACTAGGCTGATCATGGCTAGAGATCCGCAGCGGAAAAAAAATAACGCGAGAAAGGAAAGAGGAGGGATTTTTGAACTTTTATTAAATCCGACGGTGCACGTTTAGCCCAAGCGGCTAGATTGGTGATGCACCAGCCAGCGCGTATGAAAACAAAAGAAGAAAGAAAGAAACCGGAAAAGGAAGGGGATTGGATTCTAGTTAATTATAACCCGAGGACGGCGCACGTTAGCCGAGGAGCCAAATCCAAAATTTAAAATAAAATGCTAAAAGCGTGTGTGTTGGGTGGTATGCAGGTGAGCCAGGCGGTGGGGCCCAGAGAAGGAAACGCGCGAAAAGATGGTGGTAAACGTGAGCGTAAGGGAGTCGACGCTTGTTAGGCCGGCGGCGGAGACGCCGAAGCACGCGCTGTGGAACTCGAACGTGGACCTGGTGATCCCGAGCATCCACACGCCCAGCGTCTACTTCTACAGGCCCAACCAAAACGGTGTGTCGTCGAACTTCTTCGACCCGGCGGTGCTCAAGCACGCCCTGTCCAAGGCCCTCGTGCCCTTCTACCCCATGGCCGGCCGCCTCAAGCGCGATGACGACGGCCGTATCGAGATCGACTGCAACGGCGAAGGGGTGCTGTTTGTCGAGGCGGAGACGAGCTCGGTCATCGATGATTTCGGCGATTTCGCACCGACTCTCGAGCTCCGGAGGCTCATCCCCGCCGTTGATTACTCCGCTGGGATATCCTCATATGCTCTCTTGGTGTTACAGGTATAAATTGTATTGATGGTTTTTTTAATTATTTTTTTCCGGTAATGTTTTGGGATGTTCGTATTATCGTATTGATGGTGTTGTTTTGATGAATGTTCGTATTATCGTATATAAAACACTTAACAATAAAATAATTAAAAAAAAAAAGAGAAAAATCTTGGGAGGGAATGGTGACCTATTCAAACAAGGTGTCTATATCATCAATTGGTCAACCTATATAGCACTTTTGTGTTTTGGTAGAAACTAGTGATCGCATGTATTGACCTACTATATTCAGGGCATTTACTAGCCTAGGTAGTAAGTTGGTGTGTGAGTGACTCATAGTTGTTGATTTGTATAGATAATTGTTCTCTAAACTCATTCGTGTAATGTGTGTAATGTACATTGACTGTATCATTCATGTAAGTAGAACTCATAGGTATTTACATACACAAGTGGGTCCACCTTTGGGAAAATGTGTTAACATCGTTACCATGTTAGGTGAAGTACACATCTAATCTAATTGACGAATCAAGATGGTTAGGAAATGTGGTTTAACTTAGTGATTTGGTGTGATTTTGGATTAGCGACCTTTTTTCCTTGGATTGGTGAGAGGACATGGGACTTTTGGCTTTAAGCGAAAGCGATAGGCGGATGGAGGGTATAAAAGAATTAAGTTTGGTCACATTTCACAACAGCTATTTTCTAAGTTTGCTCACATTTCACAACAATTATTTTCTAAGTTTGCTCACATTCCAAACCAATTATTAATTTCCTAGTTACATTACAGTACAGTCAAGTCTAGAAAACTAATTTTACGCATCAGGGTAATTTCCATTGTGGATCTCATTTCAAGAAACTATTGAAAACTAGCTTTAAAAAGTCTTCAGATTCTTGAATTAAAAAAATATAAAATAAAATAAAAACTCTATGGATTTGATGTCCCATTATTCCCTTCTAGAATTTTTCCAAGGAAGTCAGATGTGTGATATTATTAAATATCATGTCTAAGCAATCATGTCTCAGATGTCAAAATAGTGAAAGTTTCAAAAAATATATTTAATAGGAAAAATGTGCTGTTGAGAAGTTATTATTAAGACTAATTATTTGTTGAACATTTCTCTCTTAAAAATAAAAAAATAAAAAAATAAAAAAATAAAAAAAAATTTGTTGAACATTTCAAGGGTTGAATGAAATAATATTGAAAGATTGTTTGAATATGTCACCCTCTGGACTTGGTTGCATGATTCTTGGTGATCAATTGGTAACAGTCTGTTGAGTAACACTGGATGTTTCAACCATTTGACCAATTGGAATTGTTGAAGAGTTGAGCTTACCTTTGCAGGTCACGTACTTCAAATGTGGAGGAGTGTCCCTTGGTGTTGGAATGCAGCATCATGCAGCAGATGGATTTTCTGGTCTCCACTTTGTGAACACATGGTCTGATGTGGCTCGCGGCCTTGACATTACACTTCCGCCGTTCATCGACAGGACATTACTTCGTGCCCGAGATCCACCGCAGCCGGCATTCCACCACATCGAATACCAACCTGCTCCACCAATGAAAACCCCTCCGCAAAGCACAAAACCTGGCGCTGATAGCACAACAGTCTCCATTTTCAGATTGACGCGGGAGCAGCTCAACATCTTGAAAGCCAAGTCCAAGGAAGCTGGGAACACAGTCAGCTATAGCTCATATGAGATGATGGCGGGTCATATTTGGAGATGTGTATGCAAGGCACGGGAACTTCCCAATGATCAAGACACCAAACTATATATTGCCACTGATGGAAGATCCAGACTGCAACCCCCACTCCCTCCTGGTTACTTTGGCAATGTGATTTTCACAGCAACACCCATTGCTGCCGCAGGGGATCTCCAATCAAAACCAACATGGTTCGCAGCAAGCCGCATTCATGATTCTTTGGTTCGTATGGATGATAACTATCTTAGATCGGCTCTAGATTATCTTGAGCTTCAGCCTGATCTGTCAGCCCTTGTTCGCGGTGCTCATACTTTTAGGTGCCCTAATCTTGGGATAACTAGCTGGGTTAGGCTGCCGATCCATGATGCTGACTTTGGTTGGGGTCGACCCATTTTCATGGGACCTGGTGGAATTGCATTCGAGGGGCTGGCTTTTGTAATACCAAGTGCAACTAATGATGGGAGTTTATCAGTGGCCATATCTCTTCAATCTGAACATATGAAATCATTTTCCAAGTTGTTATACGACATATAAGGAACCGACATGCCTGAGGAATTTAGTCCGGCTTGAATTACTTCGGGCAGGTCATATTCAGGTTTGCCATATTTTTCTGATGTGGTCTTTCCGAGTGCTCTTTTCCTCATACATGGTTTATGTCAGTGGGAATACTAATGCCTGAAACAGGACATATGTTGTACACATTTAAGGACTTTGACAACAATTGTATTACTCATTGATATTGAATTTACAATAAGTTTAATTTTGTTAAATCACAGAGGCTGCATAAAGAATATTTGCCTGTGCTAAAGCTACAAACTGGTACAAGTTTTGGTAATTCTTGTTTTATAAACAGTTGTAGTTTTATTTCTTATATATTGTGGAAACTGCATTAGCATGGCTAAAAGAACTATGCTAGTTCGTGTTTTTTTTAGTATAAGCGATAGTCTAAACTACATGGGAATGAGGGTTTTCTCACACACACACAGAGACCACTGGTCAATGCCATTTTTCACTGGGCTAGACCCCTTGATATACTAGTGTCTGCTTAAACTTATATTTGAGAGTGTAAAAAGGTTCAACACCACAGCACAACTGTGAGGCACAGAGCAGAGCATATTACTCAACAGAACAGTCAATTAGTGTGTCATTTAAGTGCTTTGGTGTGGAAGTTTAGCTTAATTAGGGCAGCTCAGCCTAACACTGGTCATGTTGATTCACACTTAAATCCTTTTCCATTTTCAGAGAGATCTTCACTCCTTACATTTTGGGATTAACACCGAATTACAGGCATCCGCCTTAATCTATAATCCTTCTACAGTCAATATTTTCCTCTGCCAAGAATTTTAGTCATACAAGATTGTATGTGTTTCCTCAATTTCTTAAGGATAGCCCCACTGACTTCAATGTTGAAAGACACCATACTGGTGTCTGTTGGAGGAACAATAATCTGTATTACACTAATAATTTAATTTAATAATTTAATTAAATAATAAATAAAATTACGAAATTAAACAAGGCAGTAAAATAAAAACTGACTGGTTTTTCAGATAGAGGCTTGCATATTGCAATGTCCATTTATGGCGAAATCTATGTGTTTCTCTCAGGCGACGAACATGAATGATGACTTTGAATGATATATGCATTTTTTATGTGTTTAAACACAAACATGGCTCCTGTTTATATTGAGGGTTGCCCAAGGCCCATCTTTTGATTAAGTAAATATATATTAATTAATCATTAACCCAATTAATTAGGCATTGAACCAAAAGACGAAATCCATAAGCCACTTAATTGGGCCACTTGCATAGCTGAATCCAAACTATTCTATTCCAAGAGTACGTCTTATAAAGACCCGAGAAACTCTAATTTTCCAATGTGGGACTAATTTTAACTCAACCATGTTTGCAATGCCTTGCAAAAACCAACAGTGTCATCTTGTTATAATAATATACACCTCATAACACACTTATGTTTCAGGCTATTGATCCTCCAACATCTTTTTGATTCTTTGGTTTATCTTTGAGAAGCTCATTTCTTTCCAAATGGTGGAAGATGATAATTCTGCAACAAGGAAATGTGTTGAAGTCCTGTTTATAATTGCCCATTATTCTGAGAGAGAGAGAGAGAGAGAGAGTACATAAACATAAATCACACCACATGCACAACCAATTTAGTAAGAGAAAGTACAAGAATAGCACAATAATCCTGGTACAAGCTCACAAGCAATTTCTGAAAACTTACCAACAAAAAAAATCAACACTCATCAAATTACAATCTTAATTATAAGTAAGGGTGTCATAATCCTATAAAAAGACTAGGAATCAAAGGATCTTCCAAGGACACTCAAAGGGAAAGCTTAAAATCAGACATCAAGAGGTAAAACACCAAAGAAAAAGGGAGAAGAACGCACAATTGACAGACCAAAGCTTCATATTCAATACAAATTTCCGATCGATCGGAAACTTATTAGAGCAATTGAAAGAGAAGAATAAGAATCAAAGCAAAGGTTACTTGCAACCTGGTTTTAGTGAAGAGAAAAAGCCGTTGGGGCTTTGCTAGCAATGATGGTGCACTACTTCTCTCAGTTGGGCGTGGCTTATGAGCAATATTTGCACCCCCATAAACTCCCCCTTTCCCTTTTTGGATCTTCCTTGGCTCATCCATTTCATGTTTTTCTCCACACAGTTTGACCGCGCCGTCCACACCTATATGCCTCACTACTATAAAATGTTCATTCAGCGCAACAAAAAATGAATCATTTGCAAATATAAAGGAATTCTTACCATGAAAGTCTTGTCCTTGTCCAATAGGCCTTGAGAGTTTAGCACCTTTTTGTTCATATTCTAACTTGAAGAAGCCTTTGAGAGCCAAGCTTGATAGGGCATGAGAGCATGAGATGAACAAAAACCATGCAAGTAATTTCATTCCCTTCATTTTTCGTATTGGGAGAGGGAGTAGGGATCTTGGGTTGATTTGGTTCGATAGGATAGGGACAAACTATTAAAATATTTAGGCCTTAGGGATGGTAGTTTCTAGCTTTTGAGAGAATCTTAAAAGAGTGGCACAAGCACCATTGCAGCTGTAAAAGGAACTCAGAAAATGGTAGCGTCAAAGAGGAGCAATTATATAGGCACATTCCGAAACCATGCCATTTTGCTGTGGAGTGGGGGAATATTTTTGCACAATAGTTGTGTTTGTCAAGCTTAGCACATGACATGATTTTATTTTTATTTCTTTTTGCCAAAGTTAAGAAAGACAGGAGGAAAACTCACACACACGGATACCATGGAGACTTGAACCCAAGACCACTTGAGAGCACACCAAAGACTTGGGCCAATCATCCTTTCAAGTTTATGCGCACAGGAAGTGTACAAACTGATTCAAATATCTATTTATATTGGTCCTAATATTTTTGAGCAACTGAGGGAGTAGTAGTGTCTATTTGGGTTTTGCCTTATTTTGGAATTGTAGCATGCATATTACTTTGTTTTGCTTAGTGATGCAGTTGGTATTGGTTTTTCATTTCCAGCGATTAGGGGCTAATTGGACTTAAATGAATCCTTGTAAAAATTGACCTTACATTTGAACTAAAAATATTATTGAAAGTCAATTTAGTCACAAGAGTCATTTTGGTGTAGTAGTTAGTTATACTGTTTGTCAATGACTAAAGGGTGGTTGGAGTTGGAGGTTGACTGCGGCAATCACCGGATTCAGATGGTAGTTGGTCACAATTGTCGGAGTTGGCCAACCGGAGAACATTCCTTATGGTATTTGGCCGGAGGCTGGCCTGAAATAGTAGCCAGGGAGACGTGAGGTGCTAGAATTTGTTGGTTTATTTATACATGCATGGTTGACAATGAGGTATCAAATTGACAATGAGTGCAAACTTAGAGGGGTAAAATGTAATTTGCCCTTTTTGTTTTTGTCAGATAATTTCTTCATTGAAATGCCCAAAAGGTTGGAAAAAAGAAAAAGACAAAACGTTACTTTTGGTCCTTTTGATTTATCATTTTTATCATTAAGGTTTCCGTGGTTTCAATTTGATCTTTTTTACCCTGTGGTTTCAATTTGAAGCAATTCAAGGATAATTTTCAATTTCTATCAATTTTTTTTAACTTAATGCTATTTGTTGAGAGACAATTTAGTCTCTAAATTATTAAAAATTAATTCCTTTTAAAAATAAAGAATATAAATATAAATAATAAAAAATTAGTTTCAAAATAAAATAAAACATCTATGTCCCTTTTTTCTCCTAACTCCCACCGACAGTCCCTACCCAACACCAGCCAGCTGCCACCTCCTTATAACTCAACTTAACAAAAAAAAAATTAAAATAAAACATATCTTATCGTATGCTATTGGCACAAGAGTGTTGGGAAAGAATGAGAGTTACACCTCCATAACCATTAGAGAGTTGTGTTTGACTCTTTATTTTAGAAAGAATTTTAAGGCCCATTTACAATTAATCATCTCTGCCTACAAGTACAAATGGGAAATTGAACAAACTCTTTATGCTGAAGAAGAATAAAGAATAATTACATTTGCTCTTCTTCATTCATTGCCTGCAAGTGCTAATTATAAGAGCAGTTCCAGCAACAAGGATTAGGAAGGGGGGGTGGTTTGGTTTAGGCCC
The DNA here is from genome assembly GCF_000346465.2 of Prunus persica. NCBI lineage: Eukaryota > Viridiplantae > Streptophyta > Magnoliopsida > Rosales > Rosaceae > Prunus > Prunus persica. Next base: position 7,926,661 of record NC_034011.1, read on the forward strand.
AAAAATTGTTTCCAGTAGCAAAGCCTGGCCCTGGCAGGAGATGAGGCCCACGAACTTAGGCTAGCTCTCAGGCAAGATCTGTCTTAGTTCCAGCCCGAGTTTGATGACGTCAGCAACAAAATTTTTTTTAGAAAAATCTAAAAAAAATACAAAAATTTTCAGATTTTTTAAAAATAAATACTTAGTTGTAGTTTTCACTTCCCACACCAAAACTCTATACAAATTTCTCTTCTCATATCTCATGTGAATAGTTGTTGCTATTACAATTGGTGGAAACATCACAACCTTTTGCAAAGGCAGCAACTATTCATGTGAATAGTGGCTGCCCTAACCCCCCTTGCCATGACAAATGGTAAATGAGTGGAGTTGCTCTAAGGAGGTGGTGGTTGGTTGGGGTGGGGTGGGGACTATTGGTGTGGGTTGGGGTTGGGAGGTTAAGGGAGAGAGATGTTTTTTTTTTCATTTTAAAACTATTTTTTAAAATTTATATTTGTATGATTTATTTTAAAGGAATTAACTTTTAATAATTTATGGACTGAATTGCCCCTCCTCAAATAAACAAAAGTTTTAAAAAATTGATTGAAATTGAAAATTGCCTTTGAATTACTTCAAATTGAAATCACAAGGGTTAAAATGACCAAATTGAAACCATAAGGATAAAAATGACCAAAGTAAAATCATAGGGATCTTAGTGGTAAAAGTGATAAATTATAGGGATCAAAAATGAAGTTTTGCCAAAGGAAAACTTGGCAATGCCCACCACCACCAACCTAAACTAACGACGTCGTCTTGAGCTGGCAAGCGTTCTTCTTCAGCTCGCGTTCGTTCTGGTTCTGGTTCTGGTTCAGGTCAGGTCGCTAAAGCTCTTCTTCTCCCCATATTAGCTGAAGGCTGAAAGCTCAGGTATTTTTTTTGTTTTGTTTCCCTCCTCTCTTTGCTTCTCTCATTTTGTTCTCTATTCGCTTCTATCAATTCAGTTAGGATTTTCTTAGAGTTTGAATTTTGTGGGTTTTCAATCTGAGTTTGTGGCATTCGATCTGAGTTTTTTGGGCATGATTTTCTGATTTTTCTTACCTAATTGATTTATTTGAACCTTACATGCAGGGGATACCATTTCCAAGGGAAGCCAACAAACCAGTCCCTTCCTAGAACTCCAATCAAATCCTACGGGTAAAAAGTATGGATTCCGATACACCTGATTCCCAAACCGTAACCACCGAAACACCTCATCCCCAAACCGTAACCACCGAGACACCTGATTCCCAAACCGTAACCACCGACATACCTGATCCCCAAACCGTAACGACTGACCTGGAAACCCTAACCCTCTCCAACGATCCATTGACAGACCAGTTCGGCTCCCTCAATGACGTGGCCCATGAGCTCGCCTCCCTCCAGGACCTTGCCACGCGCGGCTCATGGCGCTCCATCCTAGACAAGGTGGCCCGGGCTCGAGCCCAATCTCTCCTCCACAAACCCCACGACCACCTCGTTTATTTCACCTACAATGTGCTTGCCTTGACTAAACTACGCAGGTTCCTCGAAGCCGCTGCCGAGATCGATTCCTTAGAGGACCTCGACAGCCCTCGCTACCAGTACGAGTCGTATCCAAAAGTGTACCCAAACCGGGTTGGGTCCATGGTACCCTTCTCCCTCCGGTGGCTTTATGCCTTAATGCCCATCAAGTTGGGCCAGCGACAAGATGGTCTGGACCGGCTCTACTGCTTGTTAGATTTTGTACGGAGCAAAATAAAAGAAAAACAAAAAAATGGGAGTGTTTCTGTGTGGAAGAGAAGGGAGGTGTTTGTAATGAATGGTATAATTGGGGTCCATTTGAGCAACAAGGAGGTATCTGTGTGCTTGAGCTTGATCAATGACTTGCTTAACCGTGATTACACAGATCCAGTTTTGGTGTCGAAACTAGGGTACATTCAGATGCAAATGGGAGACTTAGAAGGAGCTAAGAGCTCCTTCAACGTGGTCCAAGGATTGGTGGAGAATGAGGGTGAAGCGAGCAACGAGTTGAAGAACATAGTAAGTAGGAACAAGGCCTTGGTGTACATGGTGGGGAAGGACTATGTGTCTGCAGTGAGGGAGTATGAGGAGTGCATTGAGAGGGAGCATAACGACATTGTGGCCATCAACAATAAGGCACTTTGCTTGATGTACTTGCGGGACCTGTCAGATTCAATCAAAGTGTTGGAGAATGCTCTGGAAAGAGTGCCTACGGTGGCATTGAATGAAACCGTTGTGGTGAATTTGTGTAGTATGTACGAGTTGGCTTACGTTAATCATTCTGATATTAAGAGGACACTGAATAGCTGGATTGCCAGGGTTGCTCCTGATGATTTTGATTCATCATCTACGAGGATTTGATTATGGGTAGTTTCACACCTTTCTCATTTGGCTTATGGATTCTAGTGTGTCACACATTGTTGAATGAGTTTGGAGTTTTTAGGATGAGATTCAGTTTTTTATAGATGTAACTTGATTTGAAAAGAATTATCCACTTCTTTGGATGTTTTATGAGTTTGGAAATAGTGATGATCATTATATTTTATTGAGTACAGGGGCATGCTGGCATTGCAATTTCTAATTTCTCCTCTTCATTATAAGTTTCCCAAATCATCTATATGACAATACGTTCCTTTTAAAGAATCAGACTTTGATGGTTGTTCAGTTTGGTTTTTATTTCATATTTTGATGTGTATTGAGTGTAATTTGATTGAAAGCGTATACACTGGAATCAGCCTTCTGTGGTAGTTTGGTGTATTGAGTGCGATTATGACTTCACTGTATAAGTTGTTAGATATGGAACAAAGAAATCTTTTGTTATTCTTTTGGACTTCATTATGGGTTCATAATTGTGCTCATCGTTGAAGCACTCTGTTATAGATTTGAACTACAGTCTATCATCGATACTTGAGGTATGTGGTTTGTGATGCAACTCCCCAAACTCTGCTGAAATCTCAAATGCGGGCAGATACGGTTTCCTAGCTGTGAGGCCTTGGGAAGGGTTAAACTGCTGAAGAACTCTTTTATCATGCAACTGCAGGGCACCAAAACTATTAGAAGGAGATCCTATGGACATGGTAATGGAGCCTTGACATTTATGTGAAATTACTATTGCTCATCTTTGGGCTATGCAGATGCTTGTTGCTTCGAACCAAATCCAGAATACCATGCGAGCTCTGTAACATTGTTCCCAAAATTCATCCTCCACCTGCAGATTTTGTTATACTAGTTGGACTGCAGAACTAACTGTCTGATTTGATAAATTGACTAAAGAAATGTCAGGTTCTTTAATCATTTGAAATTATTCACATTTCTTTCCTAATTTTTGTTTGACTTCTGTAGACATAATTAACAGCAACTGAGGGGCCAATTGTATCTATTATGGTTTTGCCTAATTCTGGAATTGTAGCATGCAGATTGGTTTCTTGGCTTAATGTTACAGTTGGTCCATTGTTTTTCCATTGGTGTCTTGCGTAGATCCTAGTTTTGCCAGTTTGTTGCAGCCTCCCTCTGCCTGATGGTTGTTCCCTTTTCAGGTTAAACCTATTTGTTATGTTTCTAGAAGCACATGGATGATTGGCTTCAGCTTGGTCTTGCTCCTGAAATTGTATTGTCTATCTGGTGCTTGCTATTGATTGATTTTGGCTTTGTATATGAATTTTTTACCATGTGTTCTTGTTATTAGGTCTTAAATCTTTTGTTCCTTAAACCGATTCTGCAAACATGCTGACAGAAGATTATACAGTTGTTTGGAGCTTAAAACTTGATTTGATTGATAGAAGTGAGAAGAATTAGAATGAATTCCTTTTGAAACAGAACCACTGAGATTTGCATGATATTTGTAGATGAAGAACAGAATAAAGTTTTTTTTATTTAATCACACAAAAAGCTGAAATATACATCACATCCTCACATGGTTCCTACGTCTACCTTTCACTCAAGAAAAAACAGTAGAACAAGAGCAGAGTTCAAAAGCTGAACATCCAAAAAGAAACCTATTCTAGCTTAGTCAACCTCTTCAATCTTAGGCCCAGCTCCTGCTCCACCAGAGCTAGCGTTGCCAAATCCGCCACCGGGCATCTGAGCACCGCCCATTGGCACATCTCCACCAGCACCTTGATACATTTTAGCAATAATTGGGTTGCACAAGCCCTCCAGTTCCTTTTGTTTGTCCTCAAATTCTTCAACTTCAGCCAACTGGTTCCTGTCAAGCCATTCAATCGCCTCATCAATGGCTTTCTCAATCTTCTGCTTGTCTGCAGGGTCCAGTTTTCCAGCAATCTTCTCATCCTTTACAGTGTTCCTCATGTTGTATGCGTAGTTCTCAAGCGAGTTCTTGGCATCCACCTTCTTCTTCACCTCCTCATCTTCAGCCTTGTACCTCTCTGCCTCCTGCACCAATCTCTCAATCTCCTCCTTGCTCAGCCTTCCCTTGTCATTGGTGATAGTGATCTTGTTCTTCACTCCAGCAGTCTTGTCTTCAGCAGACACATTTAAGATGCCATTTGCATCAATGTCAAAGCACACATTGATTTGAGGAACACCTCTTGGGGCCGGAGGAATGCCTGTGAGTTCGAATTTTCCAAGAAGATTGTTGTCCTTGGTTCGAGCCCTCTCTCCTTCATACACCTGAATTAATACTCCCGGCTGGTTGTCAGAGTAAGTAGAGAAGATCTGCTCCTTCTTGGTAGGGATAGTGGTGTTCCTCGGAATCAAGACAGTCATGACACCACCAGCAGTCTCAAGACCAAGGCTGAGAGGCGTAACATCAAGAAGCAGCAAGTCTTGAACCTTCTCATTCCCTTCACCAGTCAAAATTGCAGCTTGAACAGCAGCGCCATAAGCAACAGCCTCATCAGGGTTTATGCTCTTGCACAGTTCCTTGCCATTGAAGAAATCTTGCAAAAGCTGCTGAACTTTAGGAATCCTCGTCGACCCACCAACCAGAACAACTTCATCCACCCGACTCTTATCGATTTTTGAATCCCTCAAACACTTCTCCACAGGTTCCATACACTTCCTAAACAAGTCCATGTTCATCTCTTCAAATCTTGCTCTTGTAATTGTGGAATAGAAATCAATACCTTCGTAAAGCGAATCGATCTCAATTGTGGTCTGTGCGGTTGAAGACAGAGTCCTTTTCGCCCTCTCACACGCAGTCCTCAACCTCCTCAAAGCTCTGGCATTGCCACTAATATCCTTCTTGTGCTTTCTCTTGAACTCTTGCACAAAGTGATTAACAAGCCTATTGTCAAAATCCTCACCGCCAAGATGAGTGTCCCCAGCAGTGGCCTTCACTTCAAAGATCCCTTCCTCAATTGTGAGCAAAGAAACATCAAAAGTACCACCACCAAGATCAAATATAAGAATATTCTTCTCACCACCCGTCGACCCTTTCTTGTCAAGACCATAAGCAATGGCAGCAGCAGTTGGCTCGTTGATAATTCTCATCACATTCAGGCCAGCAATGACGCCCGCGTCCTTCGTAGCCTGCCTCTGCGAATCATTGAAGTAAGCAGGCACGGTGACCACAGCGTTGTTGACTGAATGACCCAAATAGGCCTCAGCAATTTCCCTCATCTTGGTCAGCACCATGGACGATATCTCTTCGGCTGCAAACTGCTTCTCTTCGCCTTTGTATTGAACGACAATCATGGGTTTGTCGCCTGGACCGGGAACGACCTTGAAAGGCCAGTGCTTCATGTCGCTCTGGACAGATGGGTCGGAGAATCGCCGGCCGATGAGCCTCTTGGCGTCGAAAACGGTGTTTTGGGGGTTCATGGCAACCTGGTTTTTGGCTGCATCGCCGATCAAACGCTCTGTATCAGTGAAAGCAACATAGGAAGGGGTGGTTCTGTTGCCTTGGTCATTGGCTATGATCTCAACGCGGTCGTTTTGCCACACTCCCACGCAGCTGTAGGTGGTGCCGAGGTCGATGCCAATGGCCTTGCCTTCTGTCTTTGAAGCCATAGATGACAAAACTCAGCAAGAAACTATATGAATGAAACAGAAATTGAAAGAGCTCAAGAATAGGGATTGTTTGAAAATGTTTTTGGGTTATTTCGTGTGCACTTTTCTGTTGTTGATTGATTGCTTATTGGTCCTTGGATGTGATATGAAAGTGTATATATAGACATTGGTCTATTAAGGAGGTGGGAAGAAATTTGGAGAGGTGAGTAGAAGAAGAAAGAAGCAACCAGAGAGTTCTGGAGAAATTGAAATAAGCAGCCTCCTCTATTTTTGGGTTTTGTCCAGAGGGTTGTCGATTTTATTATTTTTTTTGGACGAATCCAGAGGGTTGTGGATGCTTCCACACAATGGTTTCCAAATTCAATACCAATTTCCAAAATTTGATTTTTGGGTTTGAAGGTGAGTGGAGTTGAGTTGGGCTATTTCACGTGACTGTACTTAATTACCAAACTATAATTAGTCGCTAATCCATTAGCATTTGAGCCCTATTTTTCTTCAGTAATAAAATAGTTATCTCCAGCCCAATTGAAATGGGTTTGATTCTCCTATAAAATCATTGTTTGACCTGTTCCATCACTAGCCTTCTTCCTGCCCTTGTGGTTGAGTGTGTTTGCACTTGCTGTTGGTGGTCTTGGGTTCGAAGGTTGGTATACAAGCCCCAAACTAGCAACAACAATGTGTCATTCTATAGTGAGGGCCTTATATAAAATGAGGTATTCTAAAATACCTTTGTTTTTTTTTTTAAATGCATGTTTGCTCCACCTATTCTCTTTTACTTTTTTCTCCCAGCTTCTGTCTTGACAAGTCATAATTAACACCCTAAGAAAGTATAATTATGAAAACAGAAAACAACTAAACAAACGAGAAAGAAGTTTTTTTTTCTTTTTGAGAGAAATAAGTTTTTTTTATTATTATTTCGTATTACACTTTGCGTTAAAATCTCTTTGGAGCATTGGTGTTGCAAAGAGTCTTCTTAATTCTCTATCTTTCAATTCTAAATGAGGTGGGCTTGCTCTTGTCATGTTTTTTCTCACTGTCTTACTGGATTTAATTATCCAGATTTATTGTATGTAATAACCTTTGTTTGGGATGTGTTTTTACCGTAAATCACTTGTATTTGCCCATGTTCTAAAGAAATTCTGCTTTTTCTATTAAAACAAAAAAAATGAAAGTACACTTGCATGAATGCATGTCCCCCCCGGCTGTACCAAGCAAACTTGACGGGCTTACCCAAAGAAAGAAGCAACCAGAGACTTCTGGAGAAATTGATACAAGCAGATTCCACTGTTTTTGGGTTTGTCCAGAGGACTGTGGATGCTTCCTTACATGGTGTGTCCAATTCAATACCAATTTTCCAAATTAGATATGGGATTTGAAGGTGAGTGGACGTAGGCTAATCAAACACGTTTGGGGTAATTGCCTTTCAATAATGCTGATCTATTTGCACCCAAACGTTGTATTTGGACACCCAAGCTCAATAATGTTCCTCAATGACAAGTTTATCCCTTGCCGATAGTAGACTTAGATAATTCATTCATCAAAGACGCCATGCTATATATGCCAATTGAAAAAAGAAAATAAAAGCTACCTATTTATTGGTAGAGAGGTGTTCAAGTGCTAATCGGTTAGTGAATTTATGCAACGTTATGCACTCGCTTGAATCCATTGCAAGATATAATCTCATAATATGGATTATTCATTTTTTAGGCCAACATTCAAGGATATTTCTTATAAAAAATTACCCAAATTAATATACATAGGCTTAGTCAAGTTAGTTAAAGCGAATGTGCTCCAAACTTTTTGTCCGAGTTCGAATCTCCCTCTCCGTAATTTAGATTAGATTAAAGTAGAATATCGCTTGTACATAATAAAATATATACTTAATATCATTGTAAAGTTGGCTCAAAAGAATAGTTAGCGTCGTATTAAACTACTAACTAGGATAAATTATTGTATGATACTGGAATATGGTCATATGGTTTGATATGTCTACGTGTTATAATATGAATGAACAACATGATTGATATTTCTCACTTATAAAGTATTATCAATAAATATCCATTTATATTATAACACGTGAACAAACTATACCGTGTGCTTGATTACCAAACTATAATTAATCACTAACCAATTAGCATTTGAGCCCTATGTTTTCTTGATAATACAATAATTATATTATGTGGCCCAAATCAAATGGTTGAAATGTGTTGGATTCCCCTATAAAGTCATTTGTTTGATGAGTCTCAACACTGGCCTTCAACCTGCCCTTATGGTTAAGTGCGCTTGCACTAACTCCTAGAGGTCTTGGGTTCGAAGGTTGGTACCACATTCTCTACAAAACCCAAAATGGCAACAACAACAACACACAACACACAACACAGCACACATTCAATTCAAAATGAGGTATTCTAAAATACCTTTGTTTTTATACAGGTATTCTCTTTTGTATATTGTGTTCACAAGTCATAATTAACAACCTAAGAATGTATAATTATGAAAACAAAAAAACAAACAAACTAGAAATAAGTTTTTATTATTATAATTTCATATTACATTTTAATTTACAATTTACATGTTAGTGTAATAAATGCATGTAAAATAGGGAGTTGAAGAGTATGAGAAGTGAGACAGAACTTCTGTACTGCATTTCAGATTGTATAGTAATGGTGTACTTTAAGATATAATAGAATAATTAATACATAATGAATTATGGTTTATAGTTATTCTTTCCACTCAAAAAACAAACTTAATTCACATTTTGGCAATGTAATTAGAGAAAAGTTAAAGAAAATTAGCGCACACTTATGCTGCACTTAAAATATGCAACCATAAAGTAAAGGACTCACTAGTATAGTAGTTTGGAGTAATTGCTTATTCAAGTAAGATCCTGAATTCGAGTCCTAGCATTCGTGTTATGTGTGTGAGTTTAGTATATTATTGCGTCTTTGAATAGGAAATGTCCTAAAATATATGCAAACACAATGGAAGATGTTTTTTTTTAATAGCTCAAGTGGTTAAAAGTAATCACATATGCACTCGAAGTTCTATATTCAAATTCCCCTCTACAATATCGCTTATATCAAAAGAAAAAACATGCAACCACATTATTTCTCAACTTTTCTTATATATACACATAAATTCAAATTTAGAAAAACCACCTAAAATTGGCAAATAAATATGGTACTTATCCAGTAAAATAAAAAGGCCCAAAAGGAACTTTTTTTCATCCAAAAAAAACAAATTACCCTGCCTGCAGCTTAACTGGAGTTATTATTATTATTATTTTTTTTTATAACAAGAGATATGAGTTCACAATTAGGGATGACAATAATACTCATTGGGTCGGGTCCCCAGTCCTAACGGGGGGAGTTTTTGGGGGGAAATCCGGGCGGGGTACGGGGATCTCTGAATTTGCAAAATCCCCGATCGGGGATGGGCCAGGGATGAGATTGTTATCCCTATCCCCAAACCCGGCCCGATAAGTAATATATTTATTTATAATCAATATATATTAATATAATATAATAGACAAAGTTACCCTAGAGACTAGATGGATTTATTGTGCTTATTGAAAAAGTTTCTAAAGATTTGGATAGAAATTATTTCAAGTTTTGTGTCATCCTTCTTTGCCTTGTTGAGTTATTATTTTAACAAGAAATATCTTGTGGTGGTTGTTTTTAAAATTTCACAATGATGTGATTGTGCTTTAGAAAATTATTTTAACAAAAAATATCTTATTAAAAACCGGGGATTGGGGCGGGTATGGAAGGCACTTCTCCGACGGGGATTCCCCGAAAAGCCTAAATAGGATATTGAGGCGAGAATGGAGATAGAAATAGTGAGCGAAGACGAAGATGGTATTGTCATACCCAGCCTCTAACCGTCCCGTTGCCATCCCTATTCGCCGTCAACATAAGGTTTTGAACCTCGTCACGAGTTATTTTTGGCTATACTTCACTTTGGAAAAAGAAAAACATATGTCAGCCCAACTAATCCAAGATAAATTTTTTTAATTTTAATTTTTTTTTAAAAGCTAACAAACTAGCTCCACCACTCTCCAGAACTCTCTTGCGTGGCCTCTTTTCTTCCTTCGCGACCCTTCCACCCCCTTCTCTTCCTCTACAATGAAGATTTCCATGAACCCTGCCCACGCATATAAATTCAACCCCTCCATTCTCCACCACCATATCGTGAAAAAGCCAAAAGCATTTCAAGCATCCAGATTTAAATTACCAAAACACCATACCCGAAGCAACCAACTAGCTCTTAAGCTCCAATTTCTTTTGCTTCTTCGTTACTGCTTTTCTCAATCAATTAATCAACTAGTTTCTTGTTGAATTTGTTATCTATGGCTTCAAAGACAGAAGGAAAGGCCATTGGCATCGACCTCGGCACCACCTACAGCTGCGTGGGAGTGTGGCAAAATGACCGCGTTGAGATCATAGCCAATGACCAAGGCAACAGAACCACCCCTTCCTATGTTGCTTTCACTGATACAGAGCGTTTGATCGGCGATGCAGCCAAAAACCAGGTTGCCATGAACCCCCAAAACACCGTTTTCGACGCCAAGAGGCTCATCGGCCGGCGATTCTCAGACCCATCTGTCCAGAGCGACATGAAGCACTGGCCTTTCAAGGTCGTTCCCGGCCCAGGCGACAAACCCATGATTGTCGTTCAATACAAAGGCGAAGAGAAGCAGTTTGCAGCCGAAGAGATATCGTCCATGGTGCTGACCAAGATGAGGGAAATTGCTGAGGCTTATTTGGGTCATTCAGTCAACAACGCTGTGGTCACTGTGCCTGCTTACTTCAATGACTCGCAGAGGCAGGCTACGAAGGACGCGGGCGTCATTGCTGGCCTGAATGTGATGAGAATTATCAACGAGCCAACTGCTGCTGCCATTGCTTATGGTCTTGACAAGAAAGGGTCGAGGGGTGGTGAGAAAAATATTCTTATTTTTGATCTTGGTGGTGGTACTTTTGATGTTTCTTTGCTCACAATTGAGGAAGGGATCTTTGAAGTGAAGGCCACTGCTGGGGACACTCATCTTGGCGGTGAGGATTTTGACAATAGGCTTGTTAATCACTTTGTGCAAGAGTTCAAGAGAAAGCACAAGAAGGATATTAGCGGCAATGCCAGAGCTTTGAGGAGGTTGAGGACTGCGTGTGAGAGGGCGAAAAGGACTCTGTCTTCAACCGCACAGACCACAATTGAGATCGATTCGCTTTACGAAGGTATTGATTTCTATTCCACAATTACAAGAGCAAGATTTGAAGAGATGAACATGGACTTGTTTAGGAAGTGTATGGAACCTGTGGAGAAGTGTTTGAGGGATTCAAAAATGGATAAGAGTCGGGTGGATGAGGTTGTTCTGGTTGGTGGGTCGACGAGGATTCCTAAAGTTCAGCAGCTTTTGCAAGATTTCTTCAATGGCAAGGAACTGTGCAAGAGCATAAACCCTGATGAGGCTGTTGCTTATGGCGCTGCTGTTCAAGCTGCAATTTTGACTGGTGAAGGGAATGAGAAGGTTCAAGACTTGCTGCTTCTTGATGTTACGCCTCTCAGCCTTGGTCTTGAGACTGCCGGTGGTGTCATGACTGTCTTGATTCCGAGGAACACCACTATCCCTACCAAGAAGGAGCAGATCTTCTCTACTTACTCTGACAACCAGCCGGGAGTATTAATTCAGGTGTATGAAGGAGAGAGGGCTCGAACCAAGGACAACAATCTTCTTGGAAAATTCGAACTCACAGGCATTCCGCCGGCCCCAAGAGGTGTTCCTCAAATCAATGTGTGCTTTGACATTGATGCAAATGGCATCTTGAATGTGTCTGCTGAAGACAAGACTGCTGGAGTGAAGAACAAGATCACTATCACCAATGACAAGGGAAGGCTGAGCAAGGAGGAGATTGAGAGATTGGTGCAGGAGGCAGAGAGGTATAAGGCTGAAGATGAGGAGGTGAAGAAGAAGGTGGATGCCAAGAACTCGCTTGAGAACTACGCGTACAGCATGAGGAACACTGTGAAGGATGAGAAGATTGCTGGAAAACTGGACCCTGCAGACAAGCAGAAGATTGAGAAGGCCATTGATGAGGCAATTGAGTGGCTTGACAGGAACCAGTTGGCTGAAGTTGAAGAATTTGAGGACAAACAAAAGGAACTGGAGGGCTTGTGCAATCCAATTATTGCTAAAATGTATCAAGGTGCTGGTGGAGATGTGCCAATGGGCGGTGCTCAGATGCCCGGTGGCGGATTTGGCAATGCTAGTTCTGCTGGATCAGGAGCTGGGCCAAAGATTGAAGAGGTTGATTAAGTGAGGAGAGGTTTCTTGAGGATGTTCTGCTTTTGAGCTCTGCTTGAATGAATGTGTGAAAACAATACAAAGTTTATGTTATTTTCTGACAAATTACAATGATGTATGTTTAAGTACATTTTTCTTTCTTTACTGGAATATTATAAATTTGCTTTGCTCCATAATGTTGTTTTCAGGGCCTCACTAGATAAGTTGTAATTTGAGCTTGGTTTGCCTTTCATTTAACCCTTTGTTGCTTTTGTGGTCAAACAAGCCAAACCATAATCATAATTTGTTCTCATAAAATTGTGCTTCATTATCATATATGATATGCAGAATCATGTCAAGGTTAATGGAAGAATGGGGAAGAAGTTTAAGTGATTATTAAGGGTAGTTGAGGAAATTTCATCTGGGCAATGTTCAACAAGAGCATTTGTCTCGGGCAAAGTAAGCAAGTGCCTCCAATCTTAGGGCTAGGATTTGTTTGGCTATTGTTGTTTATTTTGTTGGCCTTCTTTGTTTGGGTCTCTCCTTTTTTTTTTTTCTTGTGTGTTTGTTAGTTGCTCCTTTCTCAGTGGTGGGTATAAGTATTGTTTGGGCTCATTTTACACCTTCTTGGAAGCTCCTACTTTGTTTCTGCTGCATCTGGTGGTGTTTTCTTTTGGGCCTGCTTTTCTTACAAGTGGCTTTCTGCCCATCATTTCTTGGAGAGGAATTCTGTGTGAACTCAATTTCTGTCACTGAACATCCCTCAAAATTTTGTGCAATAAAATACGAACATACTCATTTTGTAATATTACCAAAAGGAATTTAATGACTTTATATAAAAATACTAAGTCTCTGTACATCCATAAGAAAGGTATATATTATTGCTTGTTTCATATTGGTGTTGATATGAGGCCACTAATTTCACTAATTTGACAAACCTGATATCCAGTGAATATTGTACTCAACTTTCTTTTTTTTCCTCCTTTCTTGGATTTTTTAAAATTCTTTAAATTTTATTTTTATGTTGAAGCTAATCGATTGAAATGAGTTACCAATAGGGTGTTAGTTGAATTCGCCCAGGCCTTTGGTGTGTTTACAAGTGATTGTGGGTTCAAATCCCCATGGTGTGGCAAAAAAAATAAAATTGATAGAGATTGACATTTGACAATAAGCAAGCAGCAACCTTCAAGGCTTCAAGACTGAAGAGCTTTCAAATATCTAATCAAATGTGCAGACAGATTAATAACTTGAGTGATGGGTAAGGCACTTAGTTTGCTCAGCATGGCTAGAATAGTGGGTTGGAGGCTGTGTCACTGAGCACAACTATCATGTTTTATTTATCATTGTGTTTTTGATTTGCTTGCTCTCTTTTCATGCCCTTCCACAGTGCTCAGTATGTTTTTGCATTCTCTCTCTACGCATTTCTGGTGTTAGGATTTGTACGTTTGTGGTTATTAATTATTCATCATCATTAAGCCTTTTTTCTGCAACTTGGATGTCCCAAGCCATACTTGTCTTAGCTATAATTGTTATATATGTGAACCATGTGTGCTTTTGTGGTTATTATAATCTGCAACAGGGCAGCGCTTTGCCTCTTACTCATCATGTTTTCTATCTTTAATGATTTATTAATATGCAATTTTCTGCAACTTGGGTGTCCTAATCTGTTCTTATCTTTCCTAATTGTTAGTGGTTGATGTCAGGATCACCATAACCCACTCAACTTCATTGTCACAGTCACATATGCTTATGTGGAAAAAAAACTTTTTTGTAACGTGAATACCACTGTTTTGCTATTCCCAGTTAATAACACAATGACACATGAAAAAGTTATCCCACGTGTCATTGTGTTATTGGCTGGGATAGTAAAAAGTGTTATTCCTGTTACATGAGAGTTCCTCTCGCTAGTGCATAATACAATGCTAACAATTACCATTTTTTTGGGTATTGTATTGTTTCCTGTAAGAGAAATCTATTCCTACCATGTTTATGTTTATGGAATTTGTTTTTTTCAATTTCTGCTTTATAATATTATGAGCGTATCTGCAAGTAGCAAATGATTGTAAACAGATTGCTTGCATTGTGCCATTGATGCAGATGAGCAACTTTCAATTATTTCAGATTGCCATATGCATGCTATGTATGATATGACTTGACCCACAATATTTGCTAATTGGACTCACATTTAGCTAATGACAACACCATTTTCAAATATCCAACTATACTGCTTGTTCTTATTGTGTACAAGAGTGTAAATCAGAAAAGCATTTTTCAATGTAGGCTCAAAGGGTAGGGCAGATGCTAATCATCCTCTAGGGTAGAAGAAGAAATTCCTAGGGAAGAGGCAAATGTTGCAGTTGTATCTCCACAGAGATATCTCTTCAGTCGATCCAAGTCATCTGCTGCATCGAGCATTGTAGGCCTAGTGGACGAGGACTCCTGTGTGCAGAGAATTCCCAACTCTATCAATTCTCCAATTGCAACATCCCACATTTTTTTCACCTCAGGTGGCTGATCCCTAAAAGCTCTCATCAAGGAAGAGTCAACTACCTTTTCCACCCTCCCATGATAATGGTTCTTCACCCACTTGTGCAGGCTTAACCCTCCAACAAACATGTCATCTGTTGGCCTTTTTCTTGTCACCATCTCTAGGACCAGAATGCCGAAGCTGTAAACGTCGCCTTTTGTTGATGCATTAGATCCAAACCCGTACTCTGCATACAAGGAATTGAGTGTGAACTAATAAATGGACCTAAAATTGACTTGGGTAGAGATTTCTTATCATTATGGTTATTTTTACTGTTTCCATAGTTAACTGATGATATAAGTTGAATGAGCTCTGCCTTTACTCTTCAAAATGGCTTCAATATGAAAATAAACAAAAGAAGAAATGAATTATTGATCTTAGTTACTTTGCACAGATTTTACTTGTACTCAGAAATCAGTGCTACAAGTCCCAATTTACATTGCCTGATTGATAAATGTAGTTGTGAACAACACTTGTTCTCTGTTTGTTTGGTTTTACGAATCGCTTAAGCAGATGATAGAACTTTACCTGGTGCTATGTATCCGATTGATCCACATAACATATTTGCAGTAGAGTTTCCCATGTTCTCAAGAGCTGAATTTGCTCCTCCAGCGATCAACAATCTTGCAATCCCAAAATCAGAAACTAAAGCTGTCATATCATCATTGAGTAGAACATTGCTTGGCTTTAGGTCACAATGTATAACTCTGACTGGAGAGTGGTGATGTAGATAGGCCATCCCTTCAGCTATGTCACTGCAAATGTTCAGTCTTTGGATCAGGCTCAAATCAGAAGAACCTGAGCTCAGACCTGTCTGTGAATGTGGATAGAGACGGCTATCCAAGCTACCATTTGCCATATAAGGAAGAACAATAGCCTTAAAATCAGGTAGACTGCATGCTGTTATGATCCTTATGAGGTTCCTGTGCCTAATTCGCCTTAAGATTTGGCATTCTCTGGTAAAACTCTTTGTTGAATTCCCAGATTGTAAATGTAAGACCTTGACTGCTATAGTTGTCCCATCTGGAAGAACTCCCCTGTAGACGCGTCCATAGCTGCCCATCCCAAGCAGTCTCTGATCATCAAATCCACTAGTGGCCTCCGACAGATCTCGATATGTAACTCTTGGGAAATTATGAACCAATTCTGGTTGTGTGGGTTTTCTTGCTGTCTCAGTCCTCTCAGCTGAAATTAGTGCCTCAATGTGCCGGAATGCAATCACACAGCATATTATTGACAAGGATGTTGATATGAATATGACTAAGGTGAATATGATTAAGAAAATGCGTGTACGAAACAGACGATTTTTCTGAGGGCAAACAGGTTTGACAGCAACTGGACCACAAAGGTGCTGATTTCCCAAGAAAGATGAATATGAGACTGATTCAAAGATGCCACCAGAGGGAATCTTTCCTTCAAAGTTATTGAAAGAAAGATTTAAATATGTGAGTGTTCGAATTTTGTTGAGGCTTAGCGGAATCCTTCCAGACAAGTGGTTTCCTGAAACATCAAAGGACTCAAGGTTCTTTAGCTCACCTATGGAATCTGGAAGTTTCCCTTCCAAAGAATTGTGTGAGAAGTTTATCAGGGTCAATGCAATGCAGCTTGATATCTGTGGAAAGATACTTCCACTTAGGTTATTTGATGAAAGATCTATCTCTTGAACATCTTTCAGTTTGCTGAGCTCAATCGGTATGGGCCCTTCAAGCTGATTATGTGACAGGTTAATAAAAATCCTGATCTCACTCAAACCTGATAATTCTGGGGGAATGCTCCCTGTCAATCTGTTGTATGATAAGTCAAGCTTGTACAATTCTGTGCAGTGTACTAATGTTGGAGGTATTGATCCGGAAAGGAGGTTGTTGTTGAGGAACAGATAGTTCAGCCTAACCAAATTTCCTATACTGCTTGGAATATCACCAGAGAACGTATTGTGAGACAGATCAAGCAGGCCGAGGTGAGTCATCTGCCCCAGTGCCGGAGGAATTGCACTGGCGAAAAGGTTGTGTGATAAGAAAAGCTGTTCCAAGTTTGACAGCTGACTTATGTTTGTTGAAATTGTTCCATTCAAAAGATTGGAGGTCAAATTCAACACCACAAGCTTAGAAAGATTACCTATATTTGGAGGAATTGAGCCAAAGATTTGGTTTTCTTGCAGCAACAGATTTGAAAAGTTGATACCAAGGCCGCCAATGGAACTAGGCAATACTCCTCCGAGAACCATGCCAGCCAATTCAAGCTCCTCTAGACTAGTGCAATTTGTGAGGGCAGTGAAGAATGGGTTGAGATTTGTGTTGCCATCATGGCTTATCATATTGTTATTAGACAAATGAAGATAGACAATTTTTGGCAACTTTTGTACAAATTTGATAGGCAGTTCACCAGAAAGATGGTTATATTCTACATCTAAATTGGCCAGTGAGTTATTGGTCAAAAACAGAGGAAGCTCTCCAGTGAACTGGTTGTTGTATAAATTGAGGCTCCATAGATTTGGACAATTTCCAATCTCAATTGGAATTTTTCCAGAAAGAAAGTTGTTGGAAAGGTCTAAAACCTTTAACATAGTGCAGTTGGAGAAAAATGTAGGTGGAATGGCACCGGTTAAATTATTTTGCAATAGACTAACTATAGTGAGCTGTGAAGGAAGGGCTAAGGAATCAGGTATTGAACCATGAAAGCTGTTCCTATCAAGCAGAAGATGATGGAGGCGCCTTAGCAAGGCAATTTCAGAAGGGATAGTTCCGTGAAAATGGTTGCCTACGAGCGATAGGTTACGAAGGCCTGTTAGATTCGAAATGATAGGAGAAAGCCGCCCTACAAGCTCACAATCCTGCAGAAGGAGTTCTGATACGCGATGACGCTTTTTGTTGCAGCTGACACCAGTGAAGTTGCAGACACCGGTAGCTTCGTTCCAATTAGCTAGTGTGGAATGTGGATCATATACAATGGCTTTCTTGAACTCCAGAAGAACAGCCTTGTCTGCAAGCAAAGAGTGATGAGGATGGTGGTGATGACCTATAACTGCATTCCCAGATGTTAAAACCAAATGCTGGAACAGAAGAAAAAACATGGTTTCGACCAAGATCATACTGGATAAACTGAAAGAGCCTAATAATATTTGTTTATGAGATTTTCTTCTGTTCTACTTTCATCATGCTTCATAATAGTAAGTTCAAAATAGTGAGTCAAGAACATATTTTAAGAGTGTGAAGCACACACTCAATGGAGAATAGAGATGCAGAAAGAGATGGTACTAAGAGAGATTGGAGAGAAGGTGGAAAATGATATTTTGGAATAAGAATTCAATGGAGGCTATGATTTGTGGAGGGACTGGGGAAACTCTTTATCCTTCCGTAAAGTGGTTTCAACCATGATGGTAGATTATCAACTTGAACATATATAAATTGATAGCTAGACAGAGGACACCATAAGAAATTGTGATGGGTTGATGGGTGATATTTCTTTTTTGGTAGGCCAAGTGCAATCTCAACTGACATGAAGCTTGCCACATGATTGGCAGGCATATATATATATATATATGTTATATTCCTATTTAGATTGGTGCACTAGATACTAAATTATATAAAGTTCAATAAGAGTTTAAATTAGGTTATACCTTGAGGCCTGAAACCTTGTGAAATAAGAAAAGTTTTGAAGCCAATTAAAGGGGTCCTATTTATATATATATATATATATATGTTATATTCCTATGTTAAAAGTTGGATCAAGTTGACAAGAACGGGCGAGCTTGGGCTGGACCCTGATGACTTGTTTCTTTTGTCCTGATCATGGATTGCGTAGGTGTGCCACTATTGGGTATGAGACCAGCCCAATAGATCTGGTATATGTAGTATAGGATATTGATTTGTTGGATTTGCACTTGTTCTGGACTTTTGCTCTAGCCATTGTGCTCCAAGGGGGATACTAACATGGATAAATTCTTTTATATGCCTCAATCAAGAGGACTTCAATATTCTTTCATTCGTGCGTTGCCAGTTCAATAGATACGAACAGTACCTGATCAAACAAGCGGGAAACTAGGGTTGTGGTTAATGTTACCCTATTTGGGTTCAGAAACCTAACTTAAATCCGAAATGACCCTAGATTGGGTCAAGATTTCAGTCGATTTGGTCCCAATGATATAGTTTAGGCTTGAACGAGCCCTTACTTTTGGACTGACATAGCCTTATTTGGGCCTAAACCTTTATTCCGGTTCCAAATAATAGGCTTGAATAATATATAAAGGTGGGTAATCAAATTATTCTATAAGAATATATATAAAGCAGTTAAATAGCAGATATTCGATAAAATAACTAAGACAAATTTCGGAGAGTGGGGAGATTTCAAATGTTAAAGATCTCTCTATCCAATTTTAGCTTGATGACAAAAAGGATAAGAGCCACAGATTTCTCCATTTAACTAATTTCAAACACTGATTACAATATAGGAAAAACTGGAGATTTCTCCATTTAACTAATTTCAAACACTGATTACAATATAGGAAAAACTAGAGATTTCTCTATCCAGTTTGAGTAGTACATACATCTATAACAATTCAAATTGATTATTTAATAGAAATCATACCATGAGGATGGCAGAGCGACAAAAGATAAACGCATGAGTGGCCAACTAGTTATCTGAATATTAAGTAGGCTTATTTGAAAAGATCATGAGTTTTTTCAAGTATTTTCAAGACGTTGCGTTTGGTTTTTGGAGAGAGAGTCATCTTTTGCTGCTACGGAGCCTCTATATTTATAGGCAAGAATTCCTAATGATGAAAGTTGAACGAGGATATTTGGCTGCTATCCAAAGTCAGCTGTTGGTTTGTCTTCTTGAACCGGTTTATAGGTGAGATGACGGAATATCTCGGTCAAAACTGCTAGTCATACAAGATGTTTTTCTGACTCGAGTCCTTTGTAGCTGGAAATCCATTTAGTAATCGGTTTCTTTCGGTCCTAGTGGCTATTATCCAACTTGCTTTCTTGTTGGGAGAGAAGGTGGTCAAGACGCCATTAATGATGACAATCCTTCTTCAGACCCTCACATGGGTCGATGTGCAACAGTTACCTATTTCCTTAACTTTTAGTGTGGACCCAAATGAGGACTCTTTAGCACTATAGGCTTCTATAAAGTTTTACCCATTGTTGGCCCAAAAATCAAAAGGTTCGTTTTATCCTTTTTTCTAAAGGAAAGATATTGAGCCTGGGCTTAATAAATCTTTTCCAAAAATTAAACTATTTTTGGCCCATTTTCCAAATATGGTACAAACAGTTGTTGAGCGAATTATTGGGTTCGGGTTGGAATTTAGGTAGTGGTCTTCTCTCGTATGTTTGTAAATATGGACAAAGAGGTTGATCTTCTTCTTTATTTGTGCATTTACATGAAAAACAGAGAGGTTTTTTTTTGTTTTTTGGTTTTGTTTTTTTAATCAAACCCTTGAAAGGTTTGGATCTATGGCATCGTGAGCGGAAGCAAAGCGATAGCAAGATGATGAGGGCCTGGACGATGACGCGATTGAGATGATGAAGAAATTTGGGGAGTAGGACATAAGAGTTGGGGATGGCGGTAGGGCCTGGAACACGAGTTTATTTTTTAATTGTTAATTTTTTTAATATATATTTTTAAATTCTTATCGTGTGAAACGGACCATGTTGTGTGATTCGTGAATTGTAACGGGTTGTGTTCATGTTTGACATTTTCAACCCGTTTTCTTATCGTGTCGTGTCGTGTCGTATTAACCCGTTAACACGAAAACGACACACACTGCAAAAACGACATGAATGCCAGCATTTAAATATCAGCACAGTGGCCTGAAGTGGCCCCATTTTGTTCATTTGCACTCCTCACCCTGTTTTTTATGTTAACAAGAATTGCACTCAGAAGGCCAAAAATATCATTGCCATCTTTCTTTTAGCTTTTGCACACCTCCTCCCTCCCACTTGTAATCTCCATAATCACGTTTTAAACAAGTGTGGACGAGGATTTAAATTCTAGCTACCTTTCAAGATTTAGGACAAACAACTGTATACTATTCTCTCAGCAGAGTAGGCAAAAGTTGGGGTTGTTGAAAGGAAAAAATATTGGAAGACCAGCTAGCCAAGGAAAATAAGGAGCCAGACAAGCCAAAAGCCAAACAAAAGGTCAGCAAATCAAGTAAGGCGAAAACTAATCCGCAGAGGGAGGCTGCAGTGAATTGGAATAGCTTGGATCTAAGGAAAGACAGAAATAACAACTCCATCCTTATGCCATGAAACCAATCCACTGGCTGCAATATCAAGACTAACGAAAGTAAACAAACTTACGAAATTTTTTCGAATCGTTTTGTACAATTCTGTGAATGACTTGGGGCGAACAAAGGAATTAGAACTACAGTGCAGAATCCACCAAAAATAAGAACAGCTCCAGCAAGGAACTGAGGCAGCCTATATCCACCTCCAGCTAGAACAACCAAACCAAACCCCCCAGGCAGAACCAAAAGCTTTCAGTAACATAAAATAAATTAAAGAGAGGCACAAATCCAATGCAGATAACCAAAACTAAGACATATATTTATTTTTTACAATTATGTCATTAAATGTCACAATGATTAATTTAAAGTTACGGAAATCAGGAAGAAAAAAAAAAATTTCAATCGAAAGTGATAGATTTACTGAGTTTATCACATTGAGCATTCACTTCTATGTGGCCACTCAACAAAGTCATCATCTTTAGCAAAGAAAGGGAAAGGAAGAAATCTTGGATCAGATCTCTTGTCCTACAAATATTAATCTATGCGTTAAACTTTTGATCAAATCTCAAATAGAGGCAATACCAAAACTTTGCAGAACAAATAACTTATAATTAAACATCATATGTGGTCATATTTATCTTTCGCACCTCCTTCCACTTGTAAATTCCATCCACCAAATCAAGTTTTAAATAAGCGGATGAGTATTTATATTCTAGCCACTTTTCAAGATTTAGGAAAAATCAATTGTAGCGCATTGACTACTTTTAAGCACACAAGTTAGCCTTAAGGATTTCCCACCGAAATGCCTATAATATGTTGGGTTGTTAATTTTGAATTACAGTGATTGGGGAGGAGGACTACTTTTCCTAGGATTCGAACTGGTGACCAAGGAGGGGAGGGGGAGGGACCTCTCCACTAAGGTATACCCCTCGGTTATATGTTTGGTTTTTATTAAGCCATCGAACACACGTTACTGTGTTCGAAATCCCAGCACCAAATATATGCATCACGAAAATAGCTTCCACAATCCTTTAAAATGGCAATTACGCCCTCCGTTTTTTGTAAACTTTCTCTTGTTTGTTTGGTGTAAGTGATAAATGAAGTTATTCCTTTTGATTTAAAACAAAAAAAAAAGAAAAAAAAAAAAAGAAGTTGTTGGCTAGGTGCTTGTCGGGCATGGAAAGTGTTATGATATTTATTGCAAGCGCACAATTCGCACAAGTAATATAGTGATGAGTGAAGTGTCGTTCCCACGAAGAGTGATTTAATTTACCAAGTACCGATTGTGATTAACCCAAGACTTTATTTGAACAATTGATGATGAGATTTGATTGATTAATTAACTAAAACAATGAATAAAAACAAGCGTAGAAAAATAAAGTAGTGAGATTCAAGTTATGAGAGCACTAGAGCTTCCGATTTCACCATAGCCAAATTCTACCCAATTCCCTTAGCATGTATCTAATTATTCTCTATATGACAGTTGACAGTTGATTTTCCTACTTATTCGATACTCCATCCCTGGGTATACCAAAAGTAATCTATTACCAACCACTCTATCCCTAGTAATGGAAATTAAGATAATAAGAACCCATTAAATTCCTTGAAAAACCTACAAAACAACCACATAAGTCATGACAAACATCCCTGTCTAATCATGTAACTCATGGTATCTATTACAAGAAGCAACCCCAAATTGGATATTCCTATCGTCAATTTAGCATCAAAACAATTAAATGTTGGCCAAACATTCAAAGCATTAAGCATGGTAATAGATACTCAACATGGAAAAATATTTGGAATTAACATTGACTAAAGTAATTGAATATTCATGGCTAGGCTACATCGTAGCCCTAGCAAGAAGAAATTAGTTCATGACAACTTTAATAAAAATCATGATAAATAATATCATAGGAAAGAAGTAACCAATTGAAGATTTGATCTCTGCACGACAGCAACTCTAGCTTCAGGTTGTCTTCTTTGTCTCTCTAAAACTCTCTCTCTCTCTCTCTCTCTCTCTCTCTCTCCTTTGAGTGTTTCGGCGATGAGTATGAATGTGTAGGGATTTTAGGGTAGATGATGGAGGATGGATGATGGGTAATGGATCCCTTCAACAATGACCTAAACTCCCTATTTATAAACCTCCTAGAAATCCTACCTAAGGAATAATTACAATTGTTATAAACATAGGATTCCTTCTAAAATAAAGTCTTCTTTATTTCTCCTTGTTTGACTTGATAAGACTTGCACCATCTTGAACTAGGAAATTTGACAACATTCCTTGCAACAAAAGGAATGACTTGGCTTCTTTTTAGTTGATCTTCATCTACTTGCCTTTTTTTTAGTACACTTTCTTTTATTTCACAATTCCTTCACAAATCTCACAAAACCAATTAAAATTAAACAACCAATTTAAACTAAGAAATTAATAAATAAATAAACAAAGGGGGCATAAAATATATATAAAATATAGACTTATCAGAAAGCAAAGTTAAAAGGCAAGTTTGGGTTTGGTATCGTGAGGGTCACAGTAGTTTCCTTAAATTTTTCTAAAGTTGTTGGGAAGAGTCAGAAGCTGCCAGCTCGTTATATCTCCTCTCCTCTCCTCTCTATGAGAAGTCAATAGGGTTGATTACAGAATATGAATAAAACAAAACCAAAACCCAGCCAGCATATGAATAAAACAAAACCTAGAGACAGAGACAACATGCAATCAAAATTAAAGAAATGATGACTGCATCCATATGAACCGCCCTCAGTCATATACAAAACAATAGACTAATTAAACTTCCTCCAATTAAACATTTTAAAAATTAACGGTCAATTTTGCATGTGGGAGTGACAGTATAAGAAGTGGTTTTCTTGTGTCACTTGCTGATTTTTAATGGAGGAGCAGGTCAAGCTTTCTGATATAATTAATCATTCCACTATGAGTGAGTGAGAGAGAGAGAGAGAGAGAGAGAGAGAGAGAGAGAGAGACATGCTAGCTACTTAGTCTGCTAATATACGATCACCATAAATTGAATGGACATATCTGCCTGCTTAGTCCAGTGCATGCCTAATATTCAAGAAGATGAAGATGGCCATGCTGAGAACCATTTTTCTTTTCTCTCTCATCAGTTTTTTCCAATTTTCCACCTGTTCTACTTTGGTTAAACCAAAGAGTAGTTCACAAGGTAAGTAGCTGTCCTCCTTAATTATTCTCCTTTGTAACTTTTGCTGTTGATTAGCTTTGGTAAACTGTTGACTGTATATTTTTGTCTGCGTGCGTAACGAGATGCTTTATAAAGTTATAATTAATCCGCTTCAAAGACAAGGGAAATTATTTGTCACCGGGTCTACTGGGATTGAGTTTCTTCTGAGAATCACATGAGCCGTCTTACATGTGCAGGGTCGTCACAAAAAACATGGTTTGTGAGCATAGATAACTACAATGATGTCCAACGCCGTTCACCGCCACCACCTCCGAAAGCAGGACCGACACCAGGCCAGTCACCAAGCCCAAAAGATCTTCTATCCAAGTCCAAGAGAGCTCCTCCAAGTCGATACACAGCTTCAGCTTGAAATGCTTAAGCTTCAGAAAGTTAACAGGCTAGCTAGTCTAGGCTGTCTATTATGTCCAGCTTATACGTACATTAATTCGTGTAGTCTCTCTTGTTCTTTAAAGTTTGTTCATGCAATGGTACTTGTATAAGAATTAGTAGCAAGAGCAACCTGAGCATGTTGATGGATATAGGGCCCCTGTGGTTCAAATCCTAAAGCAAGTACCAATGAATCTCTGCTCAGGAGTCAATTTAAACAAATCCAAAAACCTGTTCCTCTCTGAGGGAACTACAAGTACTAATTTATATATCTTTTTTCAGTAATCCATCTTCAAAATGAGGGCATCTCTGTCACACAAAGGACTTAATGAAACATCATATGACATCATTTTTCCCATTTGAACTTTTCTCCCACTTGCAGCTTTCATTGATGAACTCACATTTTAAACAAGTGGATTGAACCAACTGTATCACTAAGTAAATTGAACAAGTAGAAGAAGAGGAAGATATAATCACAATTATATGGAAAAAGAAAAATGAATTCGATTCTTCATAAACAAGAAAGCCTCACCTATAAACATAAAAGACCAAGGCCATCAACAGATATAAAGAAACTCAAAAACTAATCCAGAATGTAACAAGCACCAGCTATGGGAAATCTCATGCATAGTGTGGATGCAAAATATCTCACCCTAGGTCAAATAATTAGGCCAATCAATTTGGGAATTATTTGACCTAATTGGGAGTTACCTAACCTAATTGGGAATTACCTAACCTAATTGGGAGTTACTTGAATTAATTGGGAGGTTACCTAATTCAAATTGGATGTATTTGATCCTCGCCTTAATTAGGAATTTGGTTAAATCCCTAATCCCTAAATACACCAACCTCACCAACTACACTAACCCCACCAACCTTGCCGAGACCCCCTATAAATACTTGGTTACACACAAGGATTGAGGTACGTCTGAATTCCTACTCAAACTCTGTATAAGTTATCCCTCACAAACCTTAGCCACCATATTCTTTCTCTCTCACACACAAGGCTCCGGTCACCCGGTTTTCCTTGAAACACCCAACCTAACTTAACCATCGGAGGCCAACACCCCCCGGGTGTGGTCCTTTTACTCCGATTTATTTTGCAGGGAGAAAGATAAGTAGAGAAGACGAAGGAATCTTGGGCAAATATTCTTGGGTGAATATTCTAGTGTGACGAAAATCGCTCCCACAGCAGCAAGTACCAACCAAAACAGTTGTTTTAATAAGAAGTAGCAAATCAAATGAAGTGTACACTCATCAGGGAGAGTGAATCTGCATCAAAAATTGGACAGAAATTTGAGTGATTGCATAAACTAGTAAAAAAAACCCCTTGCGCGACCAAATTTTGCGCGACGAAAAATTATTCGTCGCTCAAAGTTACTTTGCGCGACGAAACTTGAAACTTCGTCGCTCAAAGTCTTGCGCGACCAAATTTTGCGCGACGAAAAATAATTCGTCGCGCAAAGTCACTTCGCGCGACAAACTTTTGCGCGACGACAATACATCGTCGCTCAAAGTCTTGCGCGACCAATTTTGCGCGACGAAAAATAATTCGTCGCTCAAAGTGACTTTGCGCGACGAAGTTTACTTTTCGTCGCGCAAAGTCCTTACAAAAATAAATAGAATAAAAAAATTATTTTTTAGAATCTTTGCATGATGTAATCCAAACATTTTGTCACCTAAACCAATTTATTTTTATTTTTTATTTTGTATGCATAACACTTAAGAAATTAAACGGTATATATATTTATTAAGTAGCTTTAAACTTATTATTTTAGATCGGATCGGATTTTTATTAGAAAAATATATTATTGTTGTTCGGATTGGATTTTTGTTAGAAAATATATATTTTAAATTGACGATCGAATTAGTTCATTGTATTCATATCGGGTCAAGGAGTGTACCAGTAAAAAATCATCAAAATCGGAGTTAAAATAACCATTAAATCGTGATTTTTCATTACAACCATCGAAAAGTTTTGTCCCCTTACTTGATCTCTGAATGTTTATTTTTTCCGATTTTTGGCGTATATGATCTCGAAGTATAAACAAACAAGTTTGACGGTTGGATCGTTGAAACTAGTTTTTTTTTGTTCACTAACAATATATTCACTAACAATTAGGAGTTTATTTATACTTTCGTAAGTATAACATAAGATTTTGTGGTATCCACTAGTGTAAATATTTTAAATTGAAGATCAAATTCAGTCATTGTATTCATATAGGGTCAAGGAGTGTAGCTATAAAAAATCATCAAAATCGGAGTTAAAATAACCATTAAATCATGATTTTTCATTTATAACCGTCAAAAAATTTTGTCCCATTACTTGATCAATGAATGTTTATTTTTTCCGATTTTTGGCATATATGATCTCGAAGTATAAACAAACAAGTTTGACGGTTGGATCGTTGAAACTAGTTTCGTAGAATGTGTATGCCATCAAAACAATATATTCACTAACAATTAAGAGTTTATTTATATTTTCGTTAAATATAACATAAGATTTTGTGGTATCCACTAGTGTAAATATTTTAAATTGAAGATCAAATTCAGTCATTGTATTCACATAGGGTCAAGGAGTGTAGCTGTAAAAAATCATCAAAATCGGAGTTAAAATAACCGTTAAATCATGATTTTTCATTTATAACCGTCGAAAAGATTTGTCCCGTTGCTTGATCTTTGAATGTTTATTTTTTTCGATTTTTGGCGTA
Organism: Prunus persica; assembly: GCF_000346465.2. Classification (NCBI taxonomy): domain Eukaryota; kingdom Viridiplantae; phylum Streptophyta; class Magnoliopsida; order Rosales; family Rosaceae; genus Prunus; species Prunus persica. The sequence goes on from NC_034011.1 coordinate 7,953,974, forward strand.
TATGATCTCGAAGTATAAAAAAACAAGTTTGACGGTTGGATCGTTGAAATTAGTTTCATAGAATGCATATGCCATCAAAACAATATATTCTCTAACAATTAAGAGTTTATTTATACTTTCGTTAAATATAACATAAGATTTTGTGGTATCCACTAGTGTAAATATTTTAAATTGAAGATAAAATTCAGTCATTGTATTCATATAGGGTCAAGGAGTGTAGCTGTAAAAAATCATCAAAATCGGAGTTAAAATAACCGTTAAATCATAATTTTTCATTTATAACCGTCGAAAAGTTTTGTCCCGTTACTTGATCTTTGAATGTTTATTTTTTTCGATTTTTGGCGTATATGATCTCGAAGTATAAAAAAACAAGTTTGACGGTTGGATCGTTGAAATTAGTTTCATAGAATGCATATGCCATCAAAACAATATATTCTCTAACAATTAAGAGTTTATTTATACTTTCGTTAAATATAACATAAGATTTTGTGGTATCCACTAGTGTAAATATTTTAAATTGAAGATAAAATTCAGTCATTGTATTCATATAGGGTCAAGGAGTGTAGCTGTAAAAAATCATCAAAATCGGAGTTAAAATAACCGTTAAATCATAATTTTTCATTTATAACCGTCGAAAAGTTTTGTCCCGTTACTTGATCTATGAATATTTATTTTTTCCGATTTTTGGCGTATATGATCTCGAAGTATAAAAAAACAAGTTTGACGGTTGGATCGTTGAAACTAGTTTCGTAGAATGCATATGCCATCAAAACAATATATTCACTAACAATTAAGAGTTTATTTATATTTTCGTTAAATATAACATAAGATTTTGTGGTATCCACTAGTGCAAATGTTTTAAATTGAAGATCAAATTCAGTCATTGTATTCATATAGGGTCAAGGAGTGTAGCTGTAAAAAAATCATCAAAATCGGAGTTAAAATAACCGTTAAATCGTGATTTTTCATTTATAACTATCGAAAAGTTTTGTCCCGTTACTAGATCTCTGAATGTTTGTTTTTTGCGATTTTTGGGGTATACGATCTTGAAGTATATACAAACAAGTCTTATGGTTGGATCGTTGAATGGTGTGTGTATATATATATATTTATATACATATATTTATTAAGTAGCTTTAAATTTATTTATTTTGTACGTATAACACTTAAGAAATTGAATAGTATATACATTTATTAAGTAGCTTTCACCTTAATTATATTTTAAATCATAAAATAATTTTTTTTATTTTTTATTATTCATAACAATTATTTTTATAAATATTGTGCTACGAACCAATTTTTCGTCTCTCAAAAGTTTGCGCGACCAACAGTTCATCGTGCAAAACTCAAAAAATTTGGGCGAGTACCAAAAATGGGACGCGGGTTTTTAAAATTAAAAAAAAACTTTAGACTTTGCGCGACCAATATTTTTTGTCGCTCAAAACTTTGCGCGACCAATATATATATATATTTTTCGTCGCGCAAAAATTTTGGGCGGGTATCAAAAATGGGACGCGGGAATTTTTTTATATAATTGTTTTAGACTTTGCGCGACCAATATGTATTTTTCGTCGCGCAAAAATTTAAAAATTTTGGCGGGTACCAAAAATGGGATGCGGGAATTTTTTTTAAAAAAAATAATTTTTTTTAGACTTTGCGCGACCAATACTCCTATATTCGTCGCGCAAAAGTTTGCGAGACCAATATGTTTCGTCGCACAAAACTTTGCGCGACCAATATATATTTTTCGTCGCGCAAAAATTTGGGCGGGTACCAAAAATGGGACGCGGGAATTTTTTATATATAATTGTTTTAGACTTTGCGCAACCAATAATTATTTTTCGTCGCGCAAAAATTTAAAAATTTTGGCGGGGAACAAAAATGGGATGCGTGAATTTTTTTAAAAAAAAAATAATTTTTTTTAGACTTTGCGCGACCAATATTCCTCTATTCGTCGCGCAAAACTTTGCGAGACCAATATGTTTCGTCGCGCAAAACTTTGCGCGACCAACCATATTTTCGTCGCGCAAAGTGATACGATTTTTAAAACTGAAATAACTCCTCCACCATTTTCTCAATTTCTTTCTCTACTCTTACCTCTCCTCTCTCTTTCCCTTTCCCCAAATCCCACCCTTTCTCTCACACTAACTCCTCTCACTTAATCTCTCATCTCTATCTTCACTATCTCTCACTCTCACTCACTCTCTCATCAATCTTTTCACTATCTCTCACTCTCTCATCTCTCTATCACTATCTTTTCTAATTCTCTCACACTCACTTCTCCCTCTCATTCTCACTCACTCTCAATCTTGCCAAAAGGTATATTCTCTCCAAATTTTAAATTTTTTTCATTAATATGTGTTTTTGGAGTTAGTTTTGAGTTTGTGTGGGGTTTGGGGTTGAGTAAAGGGGAGAGATTGGAGTTTGGGTTGGATTTGTGGTATAACAATTTTAGGGGAGATTGTGCATTCTTTTTGTTGTTGTTGTTGTTATTTGACTATATTTGTTTTTTTTGTAGGGAATCATCGAGACTTTGACGGCTAAAGTTGAGGATTAGGAAGCTATCAAAACATATCCTCCGCCACTACCACCACAATACGCTTGTATTAGGATTTTATTATTGTACTTTGTTAATTTATATGTACATTTTGAATATATATTTATATTTATTGGATAATTTGATCACTATTTTTCATATGTAATTTTATTTTGAATATGTCAATTTAAATTAAAGTAATTAAGAAAAATCTTACAATTAAATTAAATTTAAAAAGTAAAAATTTGAAAAAATTAATATCAATTTAAATTGAAGTAATTTTAAAAAGAAATCATACAATTAAATTAAATTTAAAATGTAAAAATTTGAAAAAATTCATATAAATAAATTCATACTAAAGAAAAAATATTTCGTAGCGCAAACTATTAAATTAGTTTATTTCAAATTAAAAAAATTTAAAACAAAAAATATTTCGCCGCGCAAATATTTGCGCGACGTTACTATTTGTCGCGTAAAACTCTAAAAATTTGGGCGGGTACCAAAAATTTGACGCGGGAATTTTTTTAAGACTTTGCGCGACCAATGTATTTCGTCGCGCAAACAGTTGCGCGACCAATGTATTTCGTCGCGCAAAACTTTGCGCGACCAATGTTTTTCGTCGCGCAAAACTTTGCGCTACCAATATTTTTCGTCGCGCAAAACTTTGCGCTACCAATATTTTTCGTCGCGCAAAGTCACTTTGCGTTCGTCGCGCGCGCAAAGTCACTTTGCGTTCGTCGCGCAAAGGTACTTTGCGCGACCAATATTTTTTCGTCGCGCAAAGTAACTTTGCTTCACGATCTTTGCGCGACGGATTCTGCGCGACGAAGTTTTTGTGGCGCTGAAATTTGTGCGACCACAATTTATTTTGCGCGACGAAATTAACTTCGTCGCGCAAAGTGTGAAATGTAGTAGTGTATAGTTCTGTCATTATAAACTTGAAACTTTGAAATGGTTAACTGCAATTATGGGACTTTAAAAGTAGAAAGAATAGTTAAGTGAGCAATCTTCCATCATCCCGGAATTAGGCCAAGCAATAAAAGGATAAACACTCCCAAAATTACTGCAAATCTTTGTGAATCTATTTATCTCCAGTGCAGAAGCTGAGTCTAGATTATAGAAATAAATCATTAGTCATCTGATCTAAATTCTAGTAGCTTAATTAGGATTAGGTCGCAACTACCGGCATGCGCAACCTTGTTAGAGCTAATCAAGCACAAAGAAATGAGGGCAACCAAAAGTAAACACAACTTAGTACGAACAAAAGTAAACTAAAAACCAGGACAGAAATTTTGAATCACTTTGAAAAATTCCGTGTTGATGAACTTGAAACGAATAGTTTCAAGCAAGGGACTTTACAATTCAAAAGAATACAACAACAAAGAACCTAACACATTTGTACTGAGTTTATCACATCAAACAAGAGCAGCATCTCAAAACCGGGTGGTGGCGGAATTCTGCGAACAATGGCAGAGCTTGCGTGACAATCTGCACTTGGTTTGGAGCCATCTGCGTAGCCTGAAGATGAGCAAACCACCTTCCCCTTTGTATGACGAGCTTCTTTCGATGGCTTCGGCCGTATAACGAATGGATGAAGCAAGAGCTTTTCAGCGGTCAGCCTTTCGCAAGACCTCATGGCAAGGCAACTCTTAAGAAAATCCCTGGCCACACCTGAGACTTCAGCAGGGATTTCGGGAATCTTCAAGTTCACAACCAGGCTTTAAATCTGAGAAGGACTTGCCGGTTAGCATCTCAAGTACGATACAACCAAGAGACCATATATCAGAGGGCGGCTCCTGCTCACTATCATTCAAGGCTTCTGGGGACAGATACGTAGGAATGCCTCTCCATTGACCGCAATTCTCCTTGGTTTTCTTAGCCAATCCAAAATCTGAAATCTTAGCCACAAAACTACCAGTACTAGTTGCATGATTTGGCACAAGCAGAATGTTTTCCGGCTACAAATCACAGTGAACACAATCAAACTTGTGAATATGCTTAATCCCTTCAAGTATCGACCTCGTATACCTTCTAACTTCAGCTTCAGGCAATCCATGACCGTTGGATTTCTCAATCAGATCACCAAGAGTTCCTCCAGGGGCAAATTCCAGCAACAAGTTATAGACCATGTGATCACCACCCTCTTCACTGGTTGTGATTTCTTCACCAAAGCGCTCAATGATAAAAGGGCAACCCTTAATATCCAACAGAACCTCTGCCTCATGCCGGATTGACTCCGAATCAGAGACCTCTGCCGATTTCACCGCCATCAATCCCGGAAAGTTTAGCATGCTACCTGCAACACCCCCGACCCCAAATTTCCCCAAATTTTACCCTTATTTGATTATTTAATTATTTAAGGGTATTTTAGTCATATTTTTAACCGGAGAGAGTTTGGGATCGTGACTTATATTTTTGGATAGGTCGTACTGAGACGAGTTCATAGACACGTAGTGGGCTCGAATTGGAGTTGTAACGAGAGAGATATGGTCAAAAGAAATCCAGTGGCACAATCATAAATATTTTGAAATGAGATTTTTTATAAAAAACCTGATTTTCTCTCTCTCTCTCTCTCCCCCGCGGGTCTCTCTCTCTCCTCTCCCTCGCGCGCGACAGCCGGCCACGTTTTGGCCGGCCGTGCTCTCCTCCGGCCACCAATGACGACGGGACCGGTACCAAAATGACCGGGCCGTCGTCCTCTTCCTACCCCAGCCACCTCCCGCCGCCAGCCGCCGTGGATTCGCCGGAATTTGGAGCTGAAGAGGCCGACGTCGTCCAAACTTCAAAGCCGCCGATCTCCCTCCTCCGGCCACCAATTCCGTCGGCCCAGGTATGGATTTTGAACCTCTCGAGCTGTTCTAGCTGCCTGTTGGTTGGGTTTTGATCGATTCGATCCCTAGATCACTCGATTTTCGAATTGAAAATCGGCCGAAATTTCGGCCGCCGTCATCGGCCATTTCCGGCCACTTTTTGGGGTAGGTCCAAGAACAAAAGTGTCTCCAAATAGGGTGTTATACCTAGGGTAGGAGTTTGGAGCCGTGGTTTTAAGATTTTCCGACGAAGCGTTATCGCTTTGGGCACCCACGCGCTGCCAGCGAGTGCGGCGGCGCGTGGGCACTGTATAAAAAGTAGCGATGTGTTCGGATGAGATTCTTAGGTTGTCACGAGTGCGTAGGATTTCACGGATCTCAATTCGGACGTCGTTTGACTATCGAACGGATATTCGCATATTACGCGTTATCCGGGTTCGATAGGTTGGGACCGTTGGATGGTCCCAAATTTAATATATGTTGATCTACACCCTACCGGTCTTGCACTTTACTCATCTCATCCTTCTCTTTTTCACTAGAAGGAAAAATTTGGGCACTCAATTTAAAGTGCTCCACAAAAGGAATACACACCGACTCGCAATCCAACATGTTGAATTTCTCAACTACCTTAGATATGTACTTGCCTTATGACAACCACAACTTCCTTGCTTCTCGGTCTCTCCTTATCTTCATTCCTAGGATCTTTTGTGTAGGACTAAGATCCTTTAGGTCAAACTCCCTCCCAAGAAAAGTTTTCAACTCTTGGACCTTTGGCATGTCTTGACACTACTACAAAAAGTGAAAAAGATGACCAGAAAACAACGACGGTCTAAGTGAAAACCGTCGTGGTTTTTAAAAAGACGACGGTTCTAAAAACACCGTCGTGTAATACAACCTTAGACAACTAAAAAATGGAGATTCAAATGGCTGTTCAAAAACAACGACGTACCTAATTAAACAACCGACGTCTATTTGAAACAGATTTCCGCAGTGTAAAATCAAAGCAAACAAAGAACGGCAGAAGTTATGAATCGACCGACGTAGAAAGTAAAGACGACGATTTCAATAAAAACCGCCGTTTTTACTCATAAAATAACACGACGAGGTTTTCGTATAAGACGCCGTATAATTACAAACAAATCCACGGCTTTAAAATACAAAATATCGCCGTATTAAATTAATGTACAACGACGGAAAATATAAATATATCGACGTCATTCTCGTATAGTTCTACGACGTTATCTTTAAATCGTACTATAAAATTTAACGTTGTATTTATTCATTTTATACGCGTACCTTTAATTTAAACCGTCGTCTTAATAAGAATTTTTGTTAACAATTTTTTTCTTTGATTTTTTTATCCTACGTCGGTAGATCTACTTATTGACAAGAATTGAAATAACCACGACGGTTTATATAGAAAACCGCCGACATAATCAGATTTGTCTGAGATCCCAAGGGTTACGAAATCTTACCAGATTGAACTCTGTTCCACATCATAATCTTAACAGATGACACAGATTTGCAATCAGAGAGACAATTTTTTGGAAGTTGATGATGTGTGTGCGTTTGTGTATCTACAAATATTATACCTAACGTCGTTGCAAATTTGCAATCAGAGAGACAATTTTCAACGACGGTTATATTATACCTAACGACGTTTAAAAAACAAATCAACGTCGCTCAACAAATATATTACGTCGTCTTAGTCTTACTTAAGACGACGAAAAACGACGACAGTAATACAAAAACAGTCGTTGTTTTTATATTCTTGTTTTATTTAAATCTGTCATCCAAAAAAGAAACTTTACATATTCCAGAACATTAATTTCCTTCATTTTATATTTCCTCCGGAAAAAAAAACTCTATTTATAACGCACTGTAATTGAAAAATAAACTGAAAGGTCACGGAAAAAAAAAATTCTATTCATAATTTAAAAATTCAAATCCACGTCGGTTATATTAAACATAACGACGTTAAATGAAAAGATTCCACGTCGCAAAACAAATATTGCGTCGTGTTAGTTAAAAACGACGGCATAACAAAAAACCGTCGTTGTTTCAAACTGAAGTAATTTAAAATTTATTCGGGAAAGCAAAATCTATTTATAATTTCCTCGGGTTAGTAATATTGCGTCGTGTTAGTTTACAAATTCTAGAACATTAATTTCCCTCATTTTAAATTTCCTCGGGAAAGAAAAATCTATTTATCACGCTTTGTAATTGAAACTAAAACTGAAAGAATTCGGAAAAAAAACTCTATTTATAATTTAAAAATAAAATCCACGTCGGTTGTATTACACTTAACGACGTTTAACAAAATAATCTATGTCGGTAATTATAAATCTACCGCCATCTTACCTTAATATAGACGACGAGAAAAGACGACGGTAGAACAGAAAACCGCCGTTGTTTCAGTTTCTTTAACAGTTTGGTCCTTTATCTTTCTGCAGGACTTGTATAGTTCAAAGCATTGACAATGTCTTCATCATATCTCCCAGCAACTACTGATTCGATTGCTCATGCTTTAGAGGCCATCTGAAGCCATTTCTATTCTTTATCGCATTCTTGAAACCCATCTTCTTCTTCTGAAGCTCTACGGATAAAGGAAGAGGCTATCACAAATCTGACGGATCTTCTTAGCCAAGAAAATCAAGCAGAGGATCAGGCACATCTGATCTTCAGATTTCCCTGAGAAGCGAACTTTCCTTCGACAGCTAGTGGAGGCCAGGCTTGCATCTCTTTTGATGGAAAGCAAGGAGTATTCAGAAGCACTAAGTGTCCTATCAGGCTTGATCAAGGAAGTGAGAAGGCTAGTTGACAAGCTTCTTCTTGTGGACATATATTTGATGCGAGTAAGCTCAATTTCTCTTTGAGAAAGACATCCAAATTATTGTCTTTGAGACGTGAGAGACAGTGTCTCTGAGAGAGGAAGAACTTGGAACCCTAAATGTAAACCGAAAATGAATGAAAGCGACAAATTTATAGAATAAATTTTTAAAACCAACGGCGGTCCTTACAAAAAAACCGCCGTTTAAATTGTAAAATCAACGTCGGTATAACCGACGTATATTACAGAAATCCACGTCGGTAAATTAATAAAAACGACGTGTTAAATAATCTACCATGACGCGAGTTATTACTTATGTACTTTAATTTTTGAGTTTACTACGACGGTACCTACAACACTACTGTCGTATTTATTTACCACGTCCGAAGTTAAATGTACCGTCGTATTTTGTAATTTATACGTCGTAGTTATATGTAACCGCCGTATTATTTTTTTGAAATGATTTTATATGTAAGCAACTTTTCGTCTACCTGACTTACACATGCACTGTTTCCAAACCCGATTAAAAATTTCAATCTCCCAGAGAAAACTTTTAGACTTTTTTCCTTGTCAGAGCACTGTCAGAGTATCTCATCGTCTTCCTCTCGTCTTCTTCGTCGTCTCTGAACTTAAACATCGTCTTCCTCTTGCTTTCATTGCACGCAAAAGGTAAGCTTTCATTTTCACTATTTTGGTTGCTGTTTTGCATGCTCATACGTTTTTTGTTTGAAAAATCTTTTTACCTTTTTCCTGACAAAATCATTTTACTTCTTTCCAAGTTCGATAAAATATACAGACAAAGAGGGAAAGTTTCCAACTTTGAAGACAACTACCTCAACTAAATAAGACGACGGTAGCTTCTTATTTACGTGGTTAAATATGTAGACCACGACGGTTCGTCAGTCGTTCTAGCGTCGTCTGAAAATTGACAAAGTTGTTTTTAAAATTATAGTCTTTTTTTTATTTGCTTGTTTAATTGCAGGTTTGATTTCTCTGAACAATGGTTTTTGTTTTCCCTAATTTGATAAAATATAAAGAAAAAGAAAGTAGGGTTGTTATCTAATATAGACGACAGTATCTTATTGTTTTACGTCGTGTGAATGTTAATACCACGACGTCATATTAAAATACCGTCGTCTATATAAGATTCCAAAACTTTCTTTCTTGGCCTTGTATTTTATCAAATTAGAAAACAAAAACCATGGTTCAGAAAAATCAAATCTGCAATCAAACATTCACAGAGAAAGAAAGAAGGGTTTTGGATCCTTATATAGACGACGGTATATTACTATTGACGTCGTGTGAACATCAATACCACGACGTTATATAAATATTTCGTCATTTATAGTTAATTATCACGTCGTCCGGTAAATATCGACGTAATAAGTTATTATTACGTCTTATTTTATATTATTTCGTCGTTGTTTAATTACCTTGGTTTTAAACATTTATTACGTCTGAGATTATTTCATTGCGTCATTTAAAATCATATCATACGTCGTATTTTATTAATAACCGTTGTTTGTGTTCTTAATCTTTTCCTGAAATATTTTCACTTGCAGTTTTGTCTGTAAAAATGGTTTCTCAAGACCAAAGTAAGGACTCTGGCTCCAAGAAAAATGGAGGTAAGGAGCTTGGAATGGTAACTCCTCAAGAGAAGTCTTCGAACAAGATGAAGTCTTCGAAGAAGATGAAGTTTGCTTCATCATCTGCTGAGACAGAACCAACCAGCACGACAACAATCTCTGATGATTCAAAGTCTGGTCGAGGTATGAGCACAATGCCTCGTGTTGTGAAGTGAAAACTTCAGAAACTCAGGCCAATTGTTGAGTACAATAAAAGGGGGAAAGGAATTGGCCAAGCACATAGTGAGATGCAGTCCTACATTAGTGTGTTGGCACGCTCCAGAGTTCCACTTGTGGACATGAAATGGGCTCAAATCCCCAAGGATATAAAGGAGCAGATTTGGGAAGTAGTTGACATTGCTTTTGTGGTAGGTCAAGGGGGCAAGAACTCTGTGTTAGCTTCTGCTGCCAAGAAATGGAAGGATTTCAAGTCTACACTAACGAGGCATTATATCCTTCCATACACCAATGACAGGGAGAGATTAAGCCAACCCCCTGAGACATATAAATTCATAGAGAAAGCACAATGGGATGCCTTTGTAGCTTCAAGGTTATCCAAAGATTTTGAGTCTGTGCATTATCAACATGCACAGATTAGGGAGAAACTTGAGTACAATCATCGATTGTCTCGAAAAGGATATGCCGGTTTGGAGGATCAATTGAAGGAAACCATGCCTGGGGTAAAAATTGATCGATCTACCTTATGGAAGAGAGCTAGACAGGACAAACATGGTAACATCCCGGATCCAAAGGTGGCAGAGAAAGCAAAATTAATTGTAAGCCTACTCACTCTGTTTTAAATTTTTATTAAACTGTGAATAATTCTTATTACGTCTTATGTTATATTTTGCGTCGTGTGAATGATATTACCACGTTGACATTTTTAAAAAAACGTCGTTAAAGGTCTAAATCAAGAATCACTATTCTGTTTTCTGTAATTATAGCATAAGATGTCGGTGGTTCATTTTCGCGTCGTTTGTATTAAATTACTACGTCGAAATGTTTTAAACAAGGTCGTTAAAGGTGTGAATATTGAATCATCCCTCTGTTATCTGTAAATAAAGTATAAGACGTCGGTGGTTTATTCATTTCGTCGTTTTAAAAAACTAACCACGTCGGTATAACTACCGTCGTGATAAATTATAATAACGTCGATTTATATGTTATTGCGTCGTGTGAAATTATATAATACGTCGTTTGTATATAAATAACCGTCGTGTGTTTTTTGTTCTTACTTTTTTATATATCTTTGTTTTAGGATGAATTGCAAAAACAAGTCTCCGAAGGCAAAGTCAGTGTATCTGGCAGTAATGATGTGCTGACCATGGCTTTAGGCCCCGAGCATCCAGGCAGAGTGAGAGGGGTAGGTGCTGGGATTTCCCCAAGGCAATATTTCAATTTACCCAAACCACAGAGGATGAGCTTTGACGACCGTTTAAAGCACAGTTTAAGAGTTCTCCTTCAAGAAGAGAATAAAAAGATGGAAGTTAAGGCAAGGTAAGAGGCTTTAAGGATGGAGGCTAGAACCAAACAATTGGTAGAGGCTGAGAGGGAGCATTTCCTGAGTCAGCTTTCCCAATTAATTCCCAATTTTGATCCAAGCATGCTTAAACCAAGAATTAGCCAAAGTCCCAAAAATCCAATGTCTGACAAAGCAAGCTGCTCTGGAGGTGATGTGAGATCCCTACATTTTGAGGATGATACTGCCAAAAATGGGAAACATCAGGAAGAAAAGGTAACATATCTGAACTTTGAATTCTCTGTTTTTTTAAAAACTATTAGACGTCGTTATTATTAATAAAACCGTCGTTTGAAATACATACCACGACGATTTTAAAAATAAACCGTCGTTTGTATTTCAATACCACGTCGTATTTAGTTTACTTGTTTTACATGCCATTAAACGTCGTTATTTTTAAAACTTTGTGGTTTTTAGACGATAGTGTTAGTCATTCCCGACGTAATAGATAAATCCCACGTGGTTTGTTGTTGTGATAAGAATATTTTATTATTTTTATATCAAAATATTCAAAATAAATTTAAAATAAATCAGAAAAATGCAACGTCAACTCCTATGAAGTCATTGATATATTTTCTTCCCCTAAACCTTAAAAAAATTCATTTTGAATAACAAAAATTTAAAATGACCATCCACAACAAAATTGTTTTGATGAGTCATAAAATCACTTCTAGTTTTATGGTTTAGGGTTTAGAGTCTAGGGTTTAGAGATTAGGGTTGTTATTTATTGGGGTTCATTTTTAAAGTATAATTTTTGGGTAGTCTAGGGTATATATTAGGCTGTAAAACCATAAACCCTTTTATAAACTTAATTTTTAAAATTATATAATTTAGTTTTAAGGGTTTAGGGTATTAATTTTTAACGACGGTGGTTGAGTCGTGGAATACATGTGTTACGTCGTGCAGTAAAATATCCGACATGGTTTATACTTTAAACGACGTCATTTTAATATGTAAGTCGTCTATTATAATTTACAACGTTTTCAATTTCTTAACCCCGACGTGGTTTTTCAGTCGTCTTTATATCAAAATATTCAAAATAAATTTAAAATTAATCCGAAAAATGAAGCGTCAAAATAAACGGCGTTACGTTCAGTGTTTCCGTCGTGGAATATTACATTTACGTCGGTTCTTGTAGAACTTTCGCCATGGTTTTTCTTTCGACGTTTTAAAGAGCGTGCTCTCTAAAAATTTTCGCGCGCCCTAAATTTTTTAGATTTGGCTTTATTCTTATACTTCTAACCCTGAACCCTAAAATTTTCAGATTTCGCGCAACATAACATTTCGCTCTCTCACTTCTAGTCTAATTAAAAGTTGCACTCTCCAGGCTCCGTCGAATCTGTGAGCTCGTCCAACCTGTAAGTACAAACCCTATCTTCCCCTTGTAAATTCATTGAATGATATTAGGTTGTTTTGTTAAAGGGTTTTAGGTATATGCTTTGCGATCTGTTAATAATGTGCTTATAGGTATGGGTTCATGGATTTTTTGTTTAATGGGTTCATGGATTACATTATCTGTTATGTTGAATTGGGAATGGATTTAATTTTGTCGGATCTTTTAATCACCCTATGTTATGTTGAATTGGGAATGGATTTATTGTTTTCATGCTTGGTTTTATGTATATGTTGGTTTCTTGCTTGGTTTCATATATATGTTGTGTTCTTAATGGGTTTTGGGTTCTTGAAAATAAACTGAGACACGACGCCTTTTTAGGCATACGACGACGATTACACGACGGTTTATGAAAAAACCGTCGTTGTATTACTTATATTAGACGACATCTGCTGAAAATCCGTCGTCTATGTATGCCAAATACGTCTGTTTTTGTTTAAAACCCGTCGTCTCTGTTGTGTATTACTTGCTATTAGATCTTTGTATAATCTGCTATAGTGATGGTCATTGCCTGTATTTTCACTTTATTATAGATAATAGGTTATAGTGTCGGAGATGGATAAGTCATGGATGCACTCGGATAGAAGATCGAAGGCATATAAGTTTGGGGTGGAAGTATTTTTGAACTTTGCTGTAGAAAATCTTCTAACTACAACACATATCCGTTGTCCATGTGTTAAATGTGTCAATTTGAAGTTGTTTGGGGTTGGAATTATAAGGGATCACTTAAACTTTAATGGAATTGACCAAAGCTATAAGAATTGGACATTTCACGGAGAACCTTGGGAAGCAACTACTAATGCTAGTAGAAATGTTGAAGAAGATGCTGGCCATAGTAGGTACAGTTTTGTGTCTGAAGAAATTGATATGGATGATAATGATTTTGGTGATTTTGGTTCTGATCCGTATGAGTTTGCCAATGTGATTGGGGATGGAGATCAACCAGTGTACCCTGGTTGTAGAAAGTACACGAAGTTATCGGCATTAGTGAAGTTGTATAATTTGAAGGCAAAACATGGGATGAGTGATGTCTGTTTTACAGAATTATTGATACTTCAAGGCGATTTGCTTCCAGAAGGAAATACAATACCAACCTCTATGTATGAGGCTAAAAAGACTTTGTGTGCATTGGGGGTGAGTTATGAGAAAATGCACGCATGCCCCAATGATTGCATCTTGTATAGGAAGGAGTATGAGGATTCAACTAATTGTCCTACTTGTGGTATCTCAAGGTGGAAGGAAGGCAAAGATTCAATCTTGAAAGAGGGTGTGCCAGCGAAGGTGGTGTGGTATTTTCCTCCAATTCCAAGGTTTAAAAGGATGTTTCAATCACATGAGACAACTAAGAGTTTAACTTGGCATGCTGCTAGAAAATCAATTGACGGTCAGATGTCTCATCCGTCGGATTCCCCGTCTTGGAAACTTCTTGATGATAAATGGCCTGAGTTTGGTAATGAGCCGAGAAACTTGAGATTGGCTCTTTCATCTGATGGATTGAATCCCCACAGTTCTCTAAGTAGCAGATATAGTTGTTGGCCGGTTATCTTAGTTACATATAATCTCCCTCTATGGCTGTGCATGAAACGAAAGTTCATGATGTTAACCTTATTGATTTCCGGTCCTAAACAACCCGGAAATGATATAGACGTCTACTTGGAGCCTTTGATTGATGATTTAAAATCTTTGTGGGATGGGATTAGAGGAGTGTATGATGCACATAATGGAGAATACTTTACACTCAGAGCTGCATTAATGTGGACAATTAATGATTTCCCCGCCTATGGAAACTGATCTGGTTGTGTTGTTAAAGGATATAAAGCTTGTCCAATATGCGGCGATGATACACCTAGTCACAGGTTGAAAAATGGCCACAAAATTTGTTACATTGGGCATAGAAAATGGTTACCAATCAATCATCCATATAGGAGGCAACGTGCAGCTTTTAATGGGAAACCTGAATATGGCACACCTCCCGAGCCATTAACCGGAGAAGAAGTGCTGCATATGGTTGAAAATGGTGACAGAGTTTGTTGGAAGAAGAAATCAATATTCTTTGATCTCGAGTATTGGAAATACCTTCTTGTGAGGCATGCCCTAGATGTTATGCACATTGAGAAGAATGTTTGCGATAGTATCATTGGTACATTGCTAGAGATCCCTGGAAAAAATAAAGATGGGATTGCTGCTCGATTAGATTTATTGAACATGGGGGGTCAAAACTGATTTGCAACCCGAGTATGGATAAAGACGTATTCGTTTGCCTCCTGGGCCTTGGAATTTGTCAAGAGCAGAGAAGAGAGAGGTTTGCAATTCTTTCTATGGTATGAAGGTCCCTGAAGGTTATTCTTCAAATATTAAAAATCTTGTATATTTACAAGATTCAAGACTTCTTGGACTTAAATCACATGATTGTCATACCTTAATGCAACAATTGCTCCCTGTGGCAATTCGTTCTGTTTTGGAGAAGCCTGCAAGGTATGCAATAACTCGTTTGTGCTTCTTCTTCAATGCTATATGTGCAAAGACTGTTGATGTTTCCAAGCTAGATAAGTTGGAAGAAGATGTAGTAGTTACTCTGTGTTTGCTTGAGAAGTACTTTCCCCCTTCATTCTTTGATATCATGGTTCATCTAGTAGTACATCTTGTCAGAGAAGTTCGTCTATGTGGGCCAGTATATTTTAGGTGGATGTATCCGTTTGAAAGATATATGAAAGTGCTGAAGGGGTATGTTCAGAATCGTACTCGTCCCGAAGGTTGCATTGCTGAGCGGTATATAGCTGAAGAAGCGGTAGAGTTTTGTACTCAGCATTTATCTGATGTTAGTACAGTTGGAGTGCCTTCAAGCCAAAAGATGGGAGTTTCAAAGCCATTATCAGGTTGCACAGTGAGCGTAGTTGATCAGGACCTGTTGAATCAAGCACATCTATATGTCTTGGAGAATACGGAGGAAGTCCTACCTTATATCGAGTACGTATGAGTTTTATTCTTTAAGATTCCATTTTAAATTATTTCTTATGTTTATCTTATATATTTGGGACCGTAATGCTTGAATTTTTCGTGTCATGTAGGCAACAGATGATCCACATCAAGACTGCTTATCCAAAATTTAGAAAGAGAACAAAGTGGCCGCAGGATAAGCACAATAACACTTTCATTCAATGGCTACGCTTCAAGGTATATGTTGTTGAATAACATATTTCTCTTTTAATTTTCTTCTTATTTCTATGTTAGATTGAATTAAGATATGATTAATTTGCAGGTCCAAAGTGAACTTGAGGAAGACAATCATGGCGTATCAGAAAATTTAAGGTGGCTAGCAGCTGGTCCAAACATGGCAGTGCCATTATATAGGAGCTATCTTATTAAAGGTATTAAATTCAATATCAAGGCACAAGATGATGTGCGGACAACTCAAAATAGTGGAGTTTATTTACTTGCACATACCATGCAAGTTGCTAGTGCCAAGGATAAAAACCCAATTCTCTCAAAGATGGGTTTCTATGGTGTCATTCAAGAAATTTGGGACCTTGACTACCAAAAGTTTACAATCCCAGTCTTTAGGTGTGATTGGATAGATAGTTCTGGTCTTGTAGTCGACGAACTTGGATTTACCCTTGTAGATTTGAGTAAAATTGGACATAGGAATGACCAATTTGTTTGGGCTTCTCAAGTCAAACAAATATTTTTTATTGACGACCCGATGCATCGTGATTGGTCGGTAGTGTTATCAATGCCTAATAGAGAATATAATGATGTTATTGGTGATGAAGTCTTAGGTGATGTGATAATTGAGTGTGAGCCATTTACTAGAGGGATGCCAAATGTTGACATATTTGATGAACTGATGGGTGAGTTAGGTGGTCAAAATATTCGAGATGGGTGTGAAGATATATGGATTGAATGATGCTTATGTAATTGGCAGTGTATGACATTAATTTTGTAATATATTGTAATGTGATTTCTTCACTTTCTATGTTCAAATAAAACACGACGTTATTGTGAACCAGTTATTCAGCATATTTACCGACGTCTTAAAGCAACGTAACAATGAAGAACCACGACGCTATTGTGAAGCAATTATTCAGGATATCACGTCGGGGAAGGATTAAGAACCGCCATGTAATTCAAAATAACACGACTCCAATCCCATAATACCGACGTCTAAAAAACGAGATATATAATCTGAACGTTAAAAAATACAACGTCATCATACATTTTCCACGTCGCAAGTTCTTTTATAAACGAAGAGGAACGAAATGAATTCCGACGGTAATTCATTATAACCGCCGTCTAATATCAATTAAACGACGTTATTTGTAATACGGCTCTCATCATAATCAACGCCGTCTATATGTTCTGTAATACGGCTCTCATTTATTTGGAACCGACGTTGTTTAGAAGTTCAACGTTGTCTATATTAATAAGTACGTCGTGAGTAATGAATACATATAAATACAACGTCGACTATATAAAGGCCACCGACGTTGTTTCCCATTTCAACGTCAACTATATAAATACATACGTCGTAAATAATGACACTGACAACTATTTCCACGTCATCTTTTTTAGAAAAATCGAAGTGAAAAATTTATTTCACGACGGTTGTTTGTAAATAAGAGACGTAGTAGATTTCAATAACGTCGTCTTCTCATGTATTTAAAGACGTCATATTTTTTCTTGTCATGAAAATTATATTTAACGGCGTAGTGTTTTAGTTGTCGTCGTTGTATGTCTATCTTGCGGCCTTGTTCTTTTAATATGTGTCATATTTTTCCTTTTTAACGACGGTGATTTGTTTGAGTTGGTCGTCTATTCTCATCTTCGACTATTTTTTAGAACTTTAGCAGACTAAACACGTCTGTTTTTATTTGTTTTCGACGTTGTTTTATTTAACAACGTCTAATATTTATCGTCGTTGTTTGTTTCTGAAAATAGGACGTATAAATTTTGTAATACGACTCTCATATATTTGTAACCGACGTTGTTTCGTTGTTCAACGTCTACTCTATAAATACATACGTCGTAAATAATGACACTGACAACTATTTCCACGTCATCTTTTATAGAAAAATCGAAGTGGAAAATTTATTTTACGACGGCTGTTTTTATATAGGCGACGTAGTAGGTATCAATAACGTCGTCTTCTAATGTATTTAAAGACGTCATATTTTTTATTGTCGTGAAAATGATATTTAACGGCGTCTTGTTTTAATTTTCGTCGTTGTATGTTTATCTTGCGGCCTTGTTCTGTTAATATGTGTCATATTTTTCCTTTTTAACGACGGTTTTTTTAGAGAGTTGATCGTCTATTCTCATCCTCGACTGCTTTTTTAGATCTTTTTGCAGTACAAAGACGTCGTTTTGTATTTATTGATGACGTTGTATATTTTAACAACGACGGTGATTTAGCGTCGTGGTTTATGAGGGAAAAGATGACGGTGGATTCCACGACCATTGAAAAACCGAATACACGACGGTGATTTACCGTCGTCTTTTTTCTTTTTTGTAGTAGTGTGACACATAATACGCATATCATCCACACAACAAGATGATCTTCCCATCCTTGAACACATGAGTGTATACACAACAATCTGATTCACATCCTCTATACCCAATCAATAGCATATACTCAAGGCGCTTGTACCACTATCTTAGACAAACCCTTGAGGTTGACCCATATAGATGTCTTGCTCTAAGTCTTCATGAAGCAACACCGTCTTTACATCCATTTGCTCCAGCGCCATGTAACATTGTGCCACTATGGAGATAAATAACTGTATAGAAGTATGCTTCATAACTGGTTAGTAAATATCATCAAAATCAATTCCGTCCTTTTATAGGTACCCCCTTAGCCACTAGAAAAGCTTTGAACCTAGTTAGCTTATTCTAATGCATCCCTTCCTTCTTCCTAAACACTTACTTGCATCCGATCACCTTTTAATCTTTGGGTTTAGAAACCAACTCTTAAACAAAGTTTCGGTGTGGAGATTCCACCTCATCCATCATAGCATTAATCCAATTTTCCCTCTTCGTGCTCTCAACTGCTTTTTGGAACGTGGTTGGATCTCCGTCACTCATGTTTAAAGCATAGTGAACTACGTCATTCTCCCATCCAAATCATTGAGGAGGTTTGATGGTTTTCTTAGGCCTAGACTGAGCTATAGATGGCGGCTCCACCTGATTCTAAGTCTCTTTTTCTTCTTGAGTTTTTTGTTGTTGCCCAAAATCCTCCACCTCACTGTTGGACTCCACCACCTCATGAACGTCTTCAATTGACTTCAACTTGGTACTCTCATTAATAGGTATGAAATCATAGGCACTGTATCCAAATAATATAAGATTAGTATATAATCAACTGATTTATTAAACCATACCTCTTCTGCACACTTGTAATCAAGATATCTCGATGGCGATCGGTTAACCAAATATGAAGCGTGGTTAACTGCTTCGGCCCAAAATGATTCGGGCAAGCTGGCATGAATCCTTATGCACCTGTCACGCTCTATGAGAGTTCTATTCATCCTCTCATCGGCTTCGTTTTGTTGGGGCGTCTTCTTCACGGTGAAATACCTCTTGATACCCTCACTCTTGCAAAAATCAAGGAATTTGCTATCTTTATATTCCCCACCATTGTCACTCTTTAGGATCATGATCTTCCTTCCCGTAAGGTTCTCTACCTCCATCTTCCACTCCTTAAATTTGGTGAAAACCTTGGATTTCTCCTTCATGAAGTAAACCTAAACCTTCTTAGAAAAATCATCCATGAATATCATGTAGTAACGGGCTCCAACCATTAACTTGACTGGTGCGGGCCCCACACATCTGAGTGTATATTAGTAAGCAACCCGTGCTCTTATCCTCTTTGTCTTGCTGTTGTAATACCACCTTAGACTGCGTCCCCATGGTACAGTACTTACAGAACTCAAGTTTACAACTGTTCACTCCCGTCAAAAGCTTCCATTTGTGTAATGCTTGCATGGATCGTTCACTCATATGCCTTAACCTCAAATGCCAAAGCTGAGTATCATCCTCTGAGTCCTTCTTGGTAGATATAGCTGCTCCACCAGTCAGTGTTGTACACCATATAGTCTATACATGCAGTTAGGTTGAATCTCTCATTTCATAATCACAAGTGAACCTTTTGAGATTATGAGTGTCCCTCCCATGACCTTGTAGGAATAGCTATTCTTGTCAATAGTACTGAGGGAGATGAGATTCTTCTTCAAGTTTGGTATGTACCTAACCATACCCAATGTCCTGACCGTGCCATCAAAGATCTTCACCTTGATAGTACTTGTTCCTTCCGTTGACTCTATAAACCAAGCCATCGCTCATCACAAGCGAGCCGTCCAAAGGTCTCTTGGAGAGAAATAGAGAAAGATAGAATACTCAAAATAATTAATGGTTTTAAGTAAAACATGTTGAAAATGGTTGAACTATGATTCAGTTTAATTTTGAAAATAAATGTACAGATTATGCTTCTATTTATATGCAGGTATAGTACCCTTTGCCCTATTTGTAGTAGTAACCATGTTACAATAATTATAAATTTTTATTAGTTTCCTTCCATGATTATAGCTCATTATTGAGTTAGTGTTTAGACCAATTCATTTCCAAATAGATCCACATGTGTGATGGATATATATATATATATATATATATACCTATATCTATATATAAATTCTAAAATCTTTTTCTTTGGATGCTACAATGTTATACTCTTGGGGCTTTGTGTATGCTTCATGGGTCATGCATTTCATTTTTTCCATTAGAAAAGTAATAGCTTTGAGTACATCAAAAGGTACGTCGATATAAGATCACATAATATTTTTCTTATTTTTATTCTCCAATAGTTGATAAAAATATTTTTCTTTTTGTCTTGAGTTTTCTTTGTACTTTCATATTTCTTGTGTTTTTCGGTGCTACATTATTTTCATATTTTGAATCCCTCAATACTTCCAAGAACCTAGTACATCACAGTTAATTTTTTTTTTAAACTGAAATTTTAATCAAAACAAAATTTAGCAATTGCTCTAATTCAAGTTGATATAGTGTATAAGTAACAAAAAAAAAGACACTAATTTTTTGAGGAGAGTGTGGGCGTGTTAATTTTGTGTGGAAACTAAGATTGTTTCAAAAAATGTATAGGTTATTGGTGAAGGAAGTTGAAGTTCCACCCCAAAACCAATTAGCAATGAGAGGAGTAGCCTAACTCCTTAGGAGCCCTTATTAGGTTTCTCAACTTTCCAATGTGGGACTCTTTACCTTCACATTCTCACATACCCCCGCATATGAGGCGAATTTTCAAGCCTAACCCGTGGACAATACATATTGGGTGATGTGGAGCACGTGTAGCCGTTGGGCTTTCACTTTGGGCTAACCCGCTTTGATACCATGAAGGAAGTTGAGGTTCCACCTCAAAACCAATTGGCAATGAGGGGAGTAACCTAACTCCTTAAAAGCCCTTGCTAGGTTTCTCAACTTTCTAATGTGGGACTCTTTACCTTTACATTCTCACAATTGGCACACACATATATATACATACTTGTCACTCAAAACTCTTTAAAGCCCTATTTGAACATCCAATGTTTAAGTGATTAATTAACTTCCTTAATTAATCATTGCTACAATCAATGAACTTCTTTAATTGACTCAATCATCTTCCTTAATTTTCTGAAACTTTCTATCTTAATTGGTATCCGTTCTATTAGCTTATAGTTATTGAGACAGTGGACGAGTATAACTCTTTAATTTGATTGTAAATTTAAACCCCCTTTTAATTCTCCATTTTGTGAGAAACCAGTTACAGTATGTCCTCAGGGCATCCAATAACCATGATTGAGAGCAAGAAGTCTATCACAGATACCCAATGTAAAATGAAAAAGCCAGATATCATATTCAATTAATTGGAATTAGAATGCAATACAAAATTCATGTCAAATCTTTAGCGTGAATTTCCATGACTTACATGTCACCCAAGTGTGATTGGAAACATATTTTTCAATCAAACTTAATAATCTCGCTAGAGATTCACGAATCAGATCATAAAATATTCTCTTGTTTTATCGAAAGCGGAGATCTCTTCTTGTACACTCACATACCCAGATAAATCAATCAAGCACTCTGAAGATATGTTAGGACCATACGACATAATCTAAGATCAACGGCGTACCCATAGAGCAACCATGATGCCTCATGTCTAAGGTGACAGGACCCGCCCCGAGATTTCCCCAAAATCGGGGCGAATCCCGTCTTTGTTCCTACATCATCCCGATGCCGGGCCCACCTATAAGAAATCGAGACTTTCTACCAAAATTTTGGCAGAGTCTCCCCTGTAATTTAAGCAATCCCAACAAAAATTTACTCAACCTGCAACATACACACAAATATAATTCCAACCAGCAGCATGCTTTCATACATCTACAAGTTATACTAGAGTGGCCTCCGGCCTCACAAGTAAAATTTACCATGGCAATACAGAGCATCTACTGAATTTAGATTCAAGAACAGTTGAGTAGAAGAAATTACACAGTTCCTAATTAGAAAGATGCACAGATTGAGCTTCGTACACCACTCGCACGCTTCCTGGAGTGACTACTGGTTGGGGGGGCGCAAAACAGAAAACATGTGAGTGGACAAAAACCAGATTTGCAGTTAAAAACAATATAGTAACCCCACCATGTAAAAATAATGCTTAAGTCATGCAGGTTCACAATTCAATAATTAATTACTCAAAACATGTTTCATTAAAACTCTTCTAAAAACATCAGTTATCTCTTTCAGAAAGAATCCTATTCTCTCAATCTTACACCTCCTGTCAAACTACTAGACAAACTCTAATTCCTTACACACTCAACTATACATATACATATAAATATACCTATATATATAAATATAACTATAAATATCTATACGATATACGACCGTCAGACTCAACTCATGAACATAATATATATATATCCATAAGCCATTAAAATATTATGCAAAAACTTTCATCAATTAAAACCATACATATGATTGAAAACAAAGTCCACTCACAAGTATTCCCTCGCTGCCTGACCACGTGAAGCTCCTGCTTGCTGCGTACGTGCAGTTTAAACACCTATTTCGAGATACGAACCGTTAATTAATATAAAAATCACGTCTAAGCGGAAATTACAAATTAAATGCTTAACTCCCCAAATTTCCCATACGTGCACGTTGAAGAAGGCATCCTAAGGTCCGATTACAGGTTTAAGAAGCGTTCACGATTTTTACGATTATCGCTAACCCGCAACTTTGCATTATTGAATCGGAACATCCGGGGCTCCGATGCAGAATTCGTGAAGTCCCATACAGTCCTAGGAATACCTAGAACAACAAATTTTAATTCGGGAAAGATCTAACGGTCGGAACCTATCGAACCCGGATAACGCACAATATGCGAAAATCCATTCGATAGTCAAACGGCATCCGAATCGAGATCCGCGAATTCCTATGCGCTCGTGACAACCTAAGGATCTCATCGGGTTAATTTACATCCTCACCAGCCTCGCCCATGCGCCGCCACACGCACCGGCAGAGCGTGGGTGTGTAGAGTAATTCCGGCGACGGAAAAACTCCATACCCGAGCTCACCCTTCCTACCCTAACTTCTACTCGAGGTCAGGATCACTTCATTCAACTACGGGAAGGTCCAATTCGGGCGGCAAACTGGCCGGAATTTCACTTTGAAATTCGGCCAAAACCTAGATTTTCTAATCGATTTCTTAGACAACAAATCGGTCTAAACCTACACAACCAACAGCTAGAACTCAAAAAATGGATGAGAAACCATACCTCATTCACCGGGTTTGGGCGGCGGAGGCGGCGGCGCGACGGCGGGAAGGCTCCGGTTCAAAACCGTCGAGCTCGCGGCCGGATTTCGTGGTTTCCGACGGGGAAAATAGGCGGGTCTTGATCGGGGCAACGAGGCGAGTCGATCGGGACCGATCTCGGGTCCTGCCGTGGCCGGAGCTGAGAGAATCGAGGAGAGAGAGAGTTGACGTCGGGGAGAGAGAGAGACTGAAGAGAGAAAGAGTGTCGCGTGCACGAGGAGAGAGAGAACTGAGGAAAAATCTGATTTTACCAAACTTTTTTGAAATATTTACAAGTTTGCCACTGACAATATTTTGCCCGTAACTTTTTCGTTACAACTCCGATTCAAGCCTACCGCGTGTCTACGAATTCGTCTCAGTACCACCTACCCAGAAATACCATCCACGGTCCCAAAATCCTTCCGAAGAAGAAAGTGACCAATTTACCCCTACCCCAAGGGTAAATTCGTAATTTTATTTAAATCGATTAAAATAAACATTTAATTTGGAGTCGGGGTGTTACATAAGGTAACTGGAAAATGCCTTATGTACCCAACTTCTACTCATTCAAAGGAATGTGCTAAATTTAAAGGGTGTGAGTTACAAGAAAAGGCCTTTTGGACCTAGCTTCTTTAGATCACATTCTTCATCTCACATGTCATGGACTTGTTGCTTTGGTAAACAACTATGAGTGAGATTATTTCCTAAATCGACGTAATTTCTTTTTAGATTAACCACAAAAAGGTAATGAAATATTCATAATGTTATTGATAGGTTCATAAATATATTCATGTATTCACCCTTATTAGTTAGTTTTTTAGGAGAATTTGCTTTAAAGAAGACTTATTACTTTATTTTCTCCATTTTCAGCTTTCGGAGTACTTAATTGATTTTCAATCAAAATACGATTTTTTGGTGGAATTTATGTGCAAGGTGGCTCTCCTACTTGTATATCAATTATCATGTCTGTGTTTCTGGCCATGACACAACTGTAACTCTAAAAAATTGGTAAAGTTTCTATGCTGTCTGCAAACAATTAGTATTAAATCTCATCTTAACTTGACACTTAGTACACACAAAGTATAATTAATTATGCAAATTAAGCAGGCTTTCCAACCTTAAAGGTCATCCTATATGTGTGCGCCATAAACAAAGTCTGCTACAAATTTTGATGCCAGTGGAAATTACTAAACCAATAATAGGGACCCTGTAAAGAAATTGATGAGGTGGGATGAGATCTAGACCAGGATTCTATGCTGTGGCTAACTCAACCACTCCATTAAGGTAGCTGCCTATAAATGCAGGGTGGAAACCACTGCAGATTCTAAATTTGTACACCACTGAATACCCAAAATGATGAAGATTATCATGATCATAAGCACCCTCCTCATTTCACTCATCACTTTTCAAGGAACTTACTCTGGGCATATATTGGTTGAAGCAAGAGATTTAGCAGGTAATTAACGGCATTCTCACACGCTTAATGATTTTTCTCATGCTCTAGTAGGTAATTGTTCGATTACACTCACTTATGTGGTCTCCATGAAATTATTTTAAAAACTGTCTAAATAAATGTATAAGGTAATGTTTATGTTTCGAGACTGAATCTGGCTCACACTTTGGCAGGAACAAAGAAAAAACTTGCTGAAATTATTTTGGTAAAATCATATATTGGTGTACCACTCTAGGAATTAATGTTCTTTCTAGGTACTTTAGTAAAATCAACATGATAAATATCCCCTAAGTTTTTTTTTATCTGGTAAGAGAACATCAAATCCCCCATGCTTGTCTCAGTGTACGTATATACGCACACTACCAGTTTTCCTTTTGTTTACCATTCGGGACAGACCAATAATAAGCGCAACCAAAAACAGATGGTGATCCAAATAAAATAGAACTTACAAAACAAAGATTCTTAAGGAGTAGGTGTAGTTAACAGTTACCATTACTCTAACATAATTCATGCCGTCATCATTATATCAACACAAAAACAACAATATACTATGACATTGCTGATCACATATAGTTGATAGATTTGGCTTTGTTGATGGCAACCATTTTTAATTGTATGTATATTCAGACCAAAGTTCTTCCAAGCATCCCATGTCTTCTTTACCTGGTACAGACAATATTGGAAGTAAGCTTTTTGTGACCAAGAAAGGTTTGACTGGAAATTATACGCAAAGGTCCAAGTCCCCGCCTCCCCCGCCCAAAGCAGCACCAACACCAAAGCAGACACCAACAATCACCGATATACTCGAGAAATCTCCTTCGAGCACTCGATGCATATCTTCAGCCTGAGGGAGAGAGTGGACTATGGAATAATAGAGTCAGTGTAAATGTGTGATATAAATTATTGTCTTTTGAATTTCCAAGTTTCTGTCTAGAGTTCAGAGAACACACAAGCAATGTGCAAGAGTCAACACCAACATTAATTAGTCTTCCAAGTTGATCATCAGTACGTAATTTCAATTTCAAGGTGTGTTTAATTAGCTGGTGGTCTTGTTTGTGCTTCAGCCATGTTTAATAAAGTTAATTCATAAACCTCAAAGTTTAATTCATAGCGTATGTATATATCCAGGGGTGGCCCTGGGGTGGTGCAAGTGGCGCCACCGCACAGGGCCCCCGAAAAAAAAAAAATTTATATTATATATGTGTATTGATATTATAGGAAGTGTATATATACTATAGCGTGCTAAATATTTACACACAAGTATGCACGGTAGAGTTAGCTTTCCAGCGCATCTCCACTTAACAGAGGCGCACATGTTCACTTCTTATTAATGCCAATCTATTCTCCTTTTAATATATTATTTTTTATTATAACAAGTTAATAAAAAACTTTACATAATTATAAATAATAATAAAAAAAAAAAGGAAAACAAAAGCACACCTTTAATATATATATATATATATATATATATTCTTTTCCAAGAAAAATACTTTCTTCATTCAAAACCAAAAAAAAAATAAAAAAAATAAAAAATCATGGCTTCTTCTTTCTCTTAAATTATGATTTTCTAATAAATAATTATCATCATTCATCAATCTCTCTTTAGTTCTTTTTTCAATCCTTTGAAAATTTTTCTTATTTTTTCAATTTCAAGAATTTCAACCCCAAAAAGAGAAAACCATAATTCCTAAATTCATAAAGGCCACTCAAAATCAAATAGTTAGATTCAAAGATCATTTCAAATTCAGGTATATATCCAAATTTCAATCTATATATTATATGACTTATTTTATTAAATTATTATCATAATGATGATTGGTTATATGAGAATATGGTTTTTAGAAATATTTATCTATTTCTTGCTAGGGTTTTCTTCTAGGTTACAGGGTTTTGGAATTTTTCTTTGTAATCTAAACATGCCACCTACTAGAAAATACGTTTTTGGATATACAAAAAGACTTAGAAAAAGAAAATTCGAGGAATTGACTTAATCTCAAAGAGGAGCTCTTGAATCTTGATAGATTCTTTGTTAAAGAATCACAGGCTACACAGATTGCCTTTTTTTTTTCCTATTAAACACAGATTGCTTATAGGAGATAGAAAGGGACCTTATAAGGGCACAAGGAGCTTATTTTTGTACCAAACATACTAATATTTAACTTTATCAAATGGAAACATTTAAATTTTTATGAATTTGATTTTTTATTGTCATTACATGTTTATTGATGGTAACTTTTAATTATAAAAAAAAATTGTTTATGACATTAAGTTATGGCAAATTTGTATTTATAATATTTTCATATTAAATTATATAAGACCCCAATTTAAGTTTTGAACAGGGCCCTCAAAATCTCAGGGACGGCCCTGTATATATCCAGATGTCACTACGTTCATACCAGTTTTTAAAAAAATATATATTATGAGTTGGAGGAGAGAAAGAGAACTGCCATTGTTTCAGAATTTGCTTCAAACCCACGATTTATTTTTGAGGAAGTGAAATAGATCAAGTCAAATTTTTAAATGTGTTAATGAAATTAACTTGGTAGATGGGTCAAATTTGTTCAGCTTCATTTCATTGTGTTGTGTGTGATATGCATAAAGTACTCTGTTCTATAAAAACCAATCTTTTCAAAGGAGAGGCGTATAGGCGAGGTGTTTTTAGTAGCGCTATGTGAGGCGTAAGCCTTAAAGCGTTGAGGCGTAAGCCTTTTGAACATTAATTTATTTTAATAAGAAAAATTTAGGAATAATACAATACAATTAAAGAGAGAAAAATAAAATGACTTACTTGCAGTTGAAAGGTGAAGAGAATTCTTGAAATTAACGGAGATTATCTGGTAAGGGTAGAAATTAGGGTTGCACATGTACTATTTTTTGGGTCTTCATTCATAGATCTTCCTTACAAAAATCAGAAACCGTTTCCACATCCAATTGTATCTTACAAAATCAATGAACACGGTGCTTCAAGAAAGTACTAAAATTTTAATAACTCAATTGAGTGGTCAAAAGATATCGGATTCAAGTGATTTTTTGTAGAGATGATCTTTGAATGAATATCTACAAAATAGACGGTTTGGATTAGTGAAATACAATCAGGAGTGAGGCCTACAAGGGGTGTCCCTCAAATAAGCTTATTTGAGGGATCCCTCAATGGAAGCTCTCTGTATATCAGTCTCCTTCTATTGAGGGATCCCTCAAATAATTTTATTTGAGGGACGACCTTTAGGGTATCCTGCAAATTTTTCCCCAATGATCCAAATCATCTATTTTTTAGGTCTTCATTCATAGATCACCCTTACAAAACATTAGACAAATCAGAAACCGTTTCCACATCCAATTGTATCTTACAAAATCAATAAACACGGTGCTTCAAGAAAGTACTAAAATTTTAGTAACTCAATTGAGTGGTCAAATGATATCGGATTCAAGTGATTTTTTGTAGAGATGATCTTTGAATGAGTATCTACAAAATAGACTGTTTGGATTAGTGAAATACAATCAGGAGTGAGGCCTACAAGGGGTGTCCCTCAAATAAGCTTATTTGAGGGATCCCTCAATGAAAGCTCTCTGTGTATCAGTCCCCTTCTATTGAGGGATCCCTCAAATAATTTTATTTGAGGGACGACCTTTTGGGTACCCTACAATTTTTTCCTCAATGATCCAAATCATCTATTTTTTAAGTCTTCATTCATATACATATATATATATATATATATAAGTCCATGTGTTAATATATTAATTTAGGAAAAAAAAAAAAAAAGGGGTAAGTAGAAAAGCTACAGCCGGCTGGAGTTAAAAAGGCAAGAAAGATATTAATTCTTCTTGCCTTAAAGTTTATTGCAATAAAGGTAGGGGGAAAAAAAAACTGAAACTGGCCTTTTTTTTTCTTTTTTTTTCAACACACTCCAAGTGAAACGACGCCGTTTCACTTGAAGATTGTTTTTAAAACACTACAATCAAAACGATATCGTTTTATGACATTTAACCTAAAAAAAAAAATCAAAACGAGTTGTCTTCCTCGCACACAATTTGCAGACTCGCAAATTTCTTCCAATTCAAAAGTTTCCAAATCTGGCACGCCTTGCTCCGCCTCGCTGCTCCTAGCCACGCCTTGCAACGTCTTCTTACGCCTTCCCAGCGCTAAACGTGTAACTTGCGAAACAGCCCACCGCCTCGGGAGTTTTCCTGCCAACACGAGCTCCAACGCGCGTGAAGGCATGTCTTTTCACAGGGACATGACATTGACTATATTAATATTATATTAAGCCCAATCATTTACTCTAAAACTAAAAAAGAAAACTTAATAAGGGACCAATTATTTTTTAAAAGTTAAACCAGTTAATAAGTTAACCTAGTTGAATAGGTTAACCTAGTAGCATATACCAAAAAACCTCGCAGAATATAGAAAAATTTGCTCTACTCAACACAAGGGAAAAAAAAAAGGGTTTATTATTGAATATTTACTGCAAGAGGAAGCGATCTTCAATTTAGAACAAAAAGGTAAAAAAACTCACAAGATATTGCTTATATTTTCTATTGAAAAAGACATGGTAGAAAAGTTGATTATGCAAAGTTTATTGATACTTTGGCATTGAAAAATGCAAGGTGGGTGATGTTTTTATGTATTTTATAAAATTGTTATGTAAATTACATTTTGTTTGTTTCTTTTTAGGTCACAATTCTGACTTTGAGTTCATATAATTATTTTTTAACGTATCGGAAAAAAATTGGATAAATATACATAAAGAGTAAAAGACCACATTTTGATAGTTCGCCTAGGGCCTCCAAAACATTAGGACCGCCACTGGTCAATGTAAATATGTGACATAAATTTTTGTCAGTTGAATTTCCAAGTGTTTGTCTAGAGTTGCGGAGAACAGACAAGCAATCTCCAAGAGTCGATACCAATATTAATTAGTCTTCCAAGTTGATCAGTACGTAATTTCAATTTCAAGGTGTGTTTAGTTAGCTTGAGGTCATGTTTGTGCTTCAGCCATGTTTAATAGAATTAATTCATAAACCTCGCTGAGTTAATTAATTGCTGATTGGTACGTTCATACCATGTCTCTAGGGCCGGATCTGAATTTTGAGTGGCGTGCAAGAAGAAATAAAAATGAGGTTATTTTCTTTTTTATTCTCCCGAATATAATAAGGAAAATGCTAAACGTACTATATTTTTATACCACATTGTGTACTCCTATACGACGTCGTTTAGCTAAGAGATGTAAAAAATAATAGGAGTGCAATATGACGATAAGCTTAATTAGTAGATTGAAAAGCTTAATTATCTCATCAAAATACCCAAAGTCTACCATCGAATAAGTTTAAAGCAATTTATAAAAATTTGTTGTAGCACCGAATTTTGAAAAAAGATTTTATAAATAAAGTCTTCACCAAAAAAATGTGTCTGGTATATGTTTGTGCCAAAAATTCGCACGCCAGCCCATCTTTACAAAGAAAGCCCCACAATACAGAAAAGAATAGAAGATCGGGCTTTAATTCCAAAGAAAAGCCCAAACCACATCAGAGGCCCATGTCTTTTACGAAGTGGTAGAATTGTAAAAACCACGAAGCGAGTCAATAAAATTGCCAATTAAAAATGGCAAAATTGAAAAACTAAAGCAGATCGATAAAAATTCTAAAGGAGAATTGGATTGGGCCCAGCTTCTAAATGCTCACCATTGATCTCAAGCCTAGAGTACAAAGTTAGCAGACTTTTAAAAGTCTATTCACAAGGAAACCCACGTGACTACCTGACTTTGAAAAGTCAACAATTTCAACTATCACAAGAGAGGTGATAGGGAATTAATGAAGGTAGGTCATTACAGGAAGACTTCTCTGAAACTTTGCAGCCAAAAGATCAAAATCCCTTTTCTATATTCAGAAAAACTCTGCTCCAAAGCAGGTGCCATTTCCAAGGGATAAGCAGACTATATTTTCTAAAGAGATAAGTAGGGAGCAGGAGTTGTTCATCTGGAAAATCAAATAACCATCACGACAGATTGAATTCTTACAAAGAGCAGTTAAAGATCAAAAAGAGATTAGGTTTTCTTTCAAAAAAAGCAGAAAAGTGATCACCATAAAGAATTGACTGTTGATGGTTTGTCTGCCAGAATAGATAAAATCCCTATGTTCTTTGACATTTAAAATGGAAGATCTTGCTTTTAGAAAATCTGCCGCCCATTATTAAAAGATTAGAAATCCCACTCCAACATTTTTTTATAAATATGAGAGGAGATGAACAGATCAAAGACAGCCAAAAAATTAATAAAAAACAAAAACTGAAAATGATCACTTGATCTCAAAAGCCTTCAAAACACTGAAGCAACCAAAAGCTCATTGAGCCACAAGAAACAAGTCAGCTATAATCCAGAATCTCTAATTTCAATTCAGTTTCAAAGCGAGATTTCTCTCGTTACAAATTTGGTTCAGCACAAGCCAAATCAAGCAGAGTCCAGGTTTTTACAAATATGAAAACCTCAACAAATTTATGGAGAGCCCTGATCAAGCAAAACAGGTACTACAGTGTAGTTCCAGCTCAGTATTCATCAAATCCAGCCACTTATGCCCCTTCCAGACTAAAGAGGTTCCAATTCTGCCCATTCAAAGAGCCTTCCAGGGCTTGAAATAGATTAAAGCTCTGCCAAACTTGAACGTCGGTATCGATTTACAGCTGAAACTTGACAGTTGAAGGTGTTGATAATCCAATCCAGCACAGACACATCCAATCCAGCCCGGATCAAAAGTAGCTATCCAGACAGAAATTGAAGTCCAAAGCTCTTTTTGTCTTTTTTTTTTAGTTGGTCTTCCTTTTTGAGCTTTGTAAAAAGCAGTTCTACTTGAAAACAGTTCACTTTCTTATCATTTATTCTTGCCAGAACTACCAGTTTTGTACTGTGAAAAATTATGAAGTTCTCACCAGTCTGAGGCAAGAAAATAACTTACTTGGGAGATATTTCTCACCCAAATTCACAATCGCTTGTTTAGAAATCAGTAACCTGGGGCGCAAGTTATCTATTTTTAAGAAGTCTACTAGGGTTTTTATTGCTAGAAGTGGCAAGCTCACACACAAAAGAAGGTTGACTTGTTGACCAGTCAATGGTTTTCAAGACAATGGGGAACTTTACCCTACCATCACAAGAACAAATCTAAAACGGATAAACAGTATAAACGTGAAGAAAAATGTGGTGGGTTTTTGGTTGAGAGACCAAAGAAGGAGAGAGCAGTTGGAGAACGTGAAGAGTTTTTCATGGAGGTAGATGGGTCAAATTTGTTCAACTCTTCATCTACTTATTATGATGTGTTTGTGTGACATGCATGAAGTATTATGAATTATTACTCTTTTCTCTAAAAACATAAGTATTAGTGTCTTTTCACTCGCACACGACGTTGACTCATGTGATCAACTTTTGTAGTTTTCTGGTCTGTGTTCATTACATTTTGATTTGGTCGAATCTTTTCACTACCTTTTTTATTTGGTCGAATCATTACATTTTTTATAATACAAGTCTCAGGAGCCCTTGACTGCTAATTGCAACCAAAAACAGATGGTGATCCGAATAAAACAGAAGTTACAAAACAAAGATTCTTTAAGGAGTAGGTGTAGTTAACAGTTACTATGACATCATTATAATTCATGCCGTCATCATTATATCAACACAAAAACAACAATATACTATGACATTGCTGATCACATACAGTTGATAGATTTGGATTTGTTGATGCCAACCACTTTTTATTGTGTGTATATTCAGACCAAAGTTCTTCCAAGCATCCCATGTCTTCTTTACCTGGTACAGAAAATATTGGAAGTAAGTTTTTCTTTCCTTGGTGTGATATAAATTAGTCTTCGAAGTTGATCAGTATGTAATTTCAATTTCAAGGTGTGTCTTTTATTAGCTTAAGGTCTTGTTTGTGCTTCAGCTATGTTTAATGAAGTTAATTCATAAACCTCGCTGAGTTTAATTCATGACACGCTCATGTCTATATCTAGATGTCACTATGTTTATTATGAGTTGGAGAGGAAGTAACAAACTGCCATCACTAGTAAAAAAAACCCCTTGCGCGACCAAATTTTGCACGACGAAAAACTATTCGTCGCTCAAAGTCACTTTGTGCGACGAAACTCAAAACTTCGTCGCTCAAAGTCTTGCGCGACCAAATTTTGCGCGACGAAAAACAGTTCGTAGTTCAAAGTCACTTCGCGTGACAAACTTTTGTGCGACGACAATACATCGTCGCTCAAAGTCTTGCGCGACCAAATTTTGCGCGACGAAAACAAATTCGTCGCGCAAAGTAACTTTGCGCGACAAACTTTTGCGCGACAACAATACATCGTCGCTCAAAGTGACTTTGCGCGACGCAACAATGAACTTCGTCGCGCAAAGTCCTTTTAAAAATAAAATATATATATTTTAAAATCTTTGCATGACGTAATCCAAACATTTCGTCGCCTAAACTAATTTATTTTTGTTTTTTATTTTGTATGCATAACACTTAAGAAATTAAACAGTATATATATATTTATTAAGTAGCTTTAAATTTATTATTTTAGATCGGATCGGATTTTTGTTAGAAAAATATATTATTGTTGTTCAGATTGGGTTTTTGTTAGAAAATATATATTTTAAATTGACGATCGAATTAGTTCATTGTATTCATATAGGGTCAAGGAGTGTAGCTGTAAAAAATCATCAAAATCGGAGTTAAAATAACCGTTAAATCGTGATTTTTCATTATAACCGTCGAAAAGTTTTGTCCCATTACTCGATCTTTGAATGTTTATTTTTTCCGATTTTTGGCGTATATGATCTCGAAGTATAAACAAACAAGTTTGACGGTTGGATCGTTGAAACTAGTTTTGGTGAATGCATATGCCATCAAAATAATATATTCACTAACAATTAAGAGTTTATTTATACGTTCGTTAAATATAACATAAGATTTTGTGGTATCCACTAGTGTAAATATTTTAAATTGAAGATCAAATTCAGTTATTGTATTCATATAGGGTCAAGGAGTGTAGCTGTAAAAAATCATCAAAATCGGAGTTAAAATAACCGTTAAATCGTGATTTTTCATTATAACCGTCGGAAAGTTTTGTCCCATTACTTGATCTCTGAATTTTTATTTTTTCCGATTTTTGGCGTATATGATCTCGAAGTATAAACAAACAAGTTTGACGGTTGGATCGTTGAAACTAGTTTTTGTGAATGCATATGCCATCAAAACAATATATTCACTAACAATTAAGAGGTTATTTATACGTTCGTTAGATATAACATAAGATTTTGTGGTATCCACTAGTGTAAATATTTTAAATTGAAGATCAAATTCAGTCATTGTATTCATATATGGTCAAGGAGTGTAGCTGTAAAAAAAATCATCAAAATCGGAGTTAAAATAATCGTTAAATCGTAATTTTTCATTTATAACCATCGAAAAGTTTTGTCTCGTTACTAGATCTCTGAATGTTTATTTTTTGTGATTTTTGGGGTATACGATCTTGAAGTATATACAAATAAGTCTGACGGTTGGATCGTTGAATGGTGTGTGTATATATATTTATTTATTAAGTAGCTTTAAATTTATTTATTTTGTACGTATAACACTTAAGAAATTGAATAGTATATATATTTATTAAGCAGCTTTAACCTTATTTATATTTTAAATTGTAAAATAAATTAATTTTATTTTTATTATTCATAAAAATTATTTTTATAAATATTGTGTTACGAACCAATTTTTCGTCTCTCAAAAGTTTGCGCAACCAACAATTTGTCGCGCAAAACTCTAAAAATTTGGACGGGTACCAAAAATGGGACGCGGGATTTTATAAAAAAAAAAAAATTTTTAGACTTTGCGCGACCAATATTTTTTGTCGCTCAAAACTTTACGCGACCAATATATATTTTTCGTCTAGCAAAAATTTGGGCGGGTACCAAAAATCGGACGCGGGAATTTTTTAGACTTTGCGCGACCAGTATGTATTTTTCGTCGCGCAAAAATTTAAAAATTTTGGTGGGTACCAAAAATGGGACGCGGGAATTTTTATTTTTTTTAAATAATTTTTTTAGACTTTGCGCTACCAATATTCCTATATTCGTCGCGCAAAAATTTAAAAATTTTGGCGGGTACCAAAAATGGGACGCGGGGATTTTTATTTTTTTAAAATAATTTTTTTAGACTTTGCACGACCAATATTCCTATATTCGTCGCGCAAAAATTTAAAAATTTTGGCGGGTACCAAAAATGGGACGCGGGGATTTTTATTTTTTTTAAATAATTTTTTTAGACTTTGTGCGACCAATATATTTCGTCGCGCAAAACTTTGGGCGACCAATATGTTTCGTCAAGCAAAACTTTGCGCGACCAATATTTCAATATTTTTCGTCGCGCAAACCTTTGCGCGACCAACAATATTTTTCGTCGCGCAAAGTGATACGGTTTTTAAAACCGAAATAACTCATCCACCATTTTCTCAATGCCTTTCTCTACTCTTACCTCTCCTTTCTCTTTCCCTCTCCCCAAATCCCACCATTTCTCTCACTCACTCCTCTCACTTAATCTCTCATCTCTCTCTTCACTATCTCTCACTCTCTCTCACTCACTCTCTCATCTCTCTCACTCACTCTCTCATCTCTCTATCACTATCTTCTCTAATTCTCTCACACTCACTTCTCCCTCTCATTCTCATTCACTCCCAATCTTGCCAAAAGGTATATTCTCTCCAAATTTTAAATTTTTTTCATTAATATGTGTTTTTGGAGTTAATTTTGAGTTTGTGTGGGTTTTGGGGTTGAGTAAAGGGGAGGGATTGGAGTTTGGGTTGGATTTGTGGTATAACAATTTTAGGGGAGATTATGCCCTTTTTTTTTTTTGTGGTTATTTGACCATATTTGTTTTTTTTGTAGGGAATCATCGAGACTTTGACGGCTAAAGTTGAGGATTAGGAAGCTATCAAAACATATCCTCCGCCACTACCACCACAATACGCTTGTATTAGGATTTTATTATTGTACTTTGTTAATTTATGTGTACATTTTGAATATTATATATATATATTTATTGGATAATTTAATCACTATTTTTCATATGTAATTTTATTTTGAATATGTCAATTTAAATTAAAGTAATTAAAAAAATCATACAATTAAATTAAATTTAAAAAGTAAAAATTAATATCAATTTAAATTAAAGTAATTTTCAAAAGAAATCATACAATTAAATTAAATTTAAAAAGTAAAAATTTGAAAAAATTCATATAAATAAATTCATATTAAAGAAATAATAAAACAAAAAGTCAAAAACTTTGCGCGACAAAATATTTCGTAGCGCAAACTATTAAATTAGTTTATTTTAAATTAAAAAAATTTAAAACAAAAAATATTTCGTCGCGCAAATATTTGCGCGACGTTAGTATTCGTCGCGCAAAACTCAAAAAATTTGGGCAGGTACCAAAAATTGGACGCTGGAATTTTTTATTTTTTTAAAATTTTTTTTAGACTTTGCGCGACCAATGTTTTTCGTCGCGCAAACCTTTGCGCGACCAATGTATTTCGTCGCGCACAACTTTGCGCTACCAATATTTTTCGTCGCGCAAAGTCACTTTGCGCGACCAATATTTTTCGTCGCGCAAAGTCACTTTGCGCGACCAATATTTATTCGTCGCGCAAAGTCACTTTGTGTGACCAATGAAAAAACTTCGTCGCACAAAGTCGTTCTTCATGATCTTTGCGCGACGGATTCTGCGCGACGAAGTTTCTGTCGCGCTGAAATTTGTGCGACGAAATTCTCTTCGTCGCGCAAAGTGTAAAATGTAGTAGTGAATTTTTCAGAATTTAAATTGTTAGGTTTGCTTCAAACCCACGATTTGTTTTTGAGCAAGTCAAATAGATCAAGTCAAATTTATAAATATGTTAATGAAAGTAACTTGGTAGATGGGTCAAATTTGTTCAGCTTCATCTCATTGTGCTGTGTTTGTGGGAAAATTTTGTGGTGCCTCAGCTGTACCAGTACAGCCAATCATTTAAGGATTCATATTTCATTTTAAAAATTAAGGGTTGAGATTGAATGACCTAATCACTTGTTCACTCCTTTCTTATTAAAGAGCACGTGAAATACACGTGACTGAGAAAACAAACAAAAAAGCTTTGACTAACAAGAGAAAGACGTCGCGTGCACTGGGAGCTGCTTCATCTTTGCAATATCTCTCTCTCTCTCTCTCTCTCTCTCTCTCTCTCTAATCCAATCCTCATCTTTGTCCCCAAGTCGGAATCTGAGCATCTCCTCTCTGCCGACGCCGCGATGCAAGAACCATCGGAAAGGAGACAGAGTGGGTTGATTCAGTCGAGTTTGACGGGGGTGGTGTGAAAGGCCTTTATTTGGGTAGAAATTCAACGACTTAGTATTGAATCTGGAGTGAGGATGTCTGTGTTGCTGAGCCTTTGATGGGAGAAAAAATTCAACGCCTTGGATTGAATCTTGGTGATTTTTTTTTTTCCCTCTTTTAATAATTTTTAATATTTTAATATTTTCTCTTAACAGCATCAAACCCATGTAATTTTCGTTTTATGGAGGATTTGTTTTCTTCCATGTATGAGGTTATGGATTTGTGCTTCAAAATAAGGTATGAAATTTTGAACAATCAGGTTGTTGATTTTCTTTAAAGTCTTGGATTCTTGAATTTTCTTCCTACTTTTTTTTTTTTTTTTTTTTTTCAGTTTGAGATTTGTTTTATTACTCAAGAACTCTGGTCATGATGAATCCAATCAGAGTTTTTGGGCTTGTTAGTGGAGAACTGAGGTTGGCATCAAAAGAGAAAGATGAGTTCTTTAACTGAGAAACCTCATAACTGGTTTTGGTTTTGGCTATATTATTTCTTATGTGCAATTGCATACAGTTTATGCAATTTTTGACCCCCTGTATGCAATTAGCGATAGTGTGATGTTTAAAGAAACGTTTGACTTGAATGCTATGTCATTAAGTTATTTACCCATTAACAATCTAGTAACACTTGAGGTTTTGTTCGTTGAGTATGTTGCGTTCATTTGATAAATTTAAATGTTGGTATGTTCGGTAAGAAAAAATAAGAGTTCACGAGAAAGAAGAAGACATGATTTTTTTATTTTTTTTATTT
Source organism: Prunus persica (assembly GCF_000346465.2). Taxonomy (NCBI): domain Eukaryota; kingdom Viridiplantae; phylum Streptophyta; class Magnoliopsida; order Rosales; family Rosaceae; genus Prunus; species Prunus persica. The sequence continues at coordinate 7,992,112 of NC_034011.1, forward strand.
TAGGTGAAGTGTCTTGGGTTGCCATTACCATTTCAAAGATTGTATTGCTAAATCTGTAAGTGTATCGTTCAAACGGGCTATTGGTTGACGCGAACGCAATAGGTTGCGTTCATTGAGTAAAATTCTCCGTTCCCTATAAAAATGGGCCCAACTAACTTACTTTTTCAAACAAACGGGCTATTTGTTGGCGAACGCAATAGGTTGCGTTCGTTGAGTAAAGTTGCTCGTTCTTCTGAAAAATGGGCCCAACTAATTTACTTTTTCAAACAAACGGGCTATTTGTTCACGCGAACACAATGGATTGCATTCGTTGAGTAAAGTTGTCCGTTCCCCAAAAAAATGGGCCCAACTAACTTACTTTTTCAAGAAAACAGGCTATTTGTTCACGCGAATGCAGGGGTTGCGTTCGTTGAGTAAAGTTCTCCGTTCCCCGAAAAAATGGCCAAACTAACTTACTTTTTCAAACAAACGGGCTATTTGTTTATGTAAACGCAGGGATTGCGTTCGTTGAGTGAAGTTGCTCGTTCTCCGGAAAAATTGGCCCAACTAACTTACTTTTTCAAACAAACAGGCTTTTTGTTCACGTGAACGCAATGGGTTGCATTTGTTGAGTAAAGTTGTCCGTTCCCTGAAAAAATTGGCCAAACTAACTTACTTTTTCAAACAAACGGGCTATTTGTTCACTCGAATGCAGGAGTTGAGTTTGTTAAGTAAAGTTGCCCGTTCTCTGGAAAAATAGCCCAAACTAACTTAATTTTTCAAACAAACGGGCTAGTTGTTCATGTAAATGTAGAGGTTGCTTCTGTTGAGTAAAGTTGCCTATTCCCCGGAAAAATGGGCCCAACTAACTTACTTTTTCAAACAAATGGGCTATTTGTTCACGCGAATGCTGGGGTTGTGTTCATTGATTAAAGTTGCCCGTTCCCCAAAAAATGGGCCAAATGAACTTACTTTTTCAAACAAACGGGATATTTATTCATGCGAACGCAAGGAGTGCGTTCGTAGAGTAAAATAGCCTGTTCCTCATGAAAATGGACCCCACTAACTTTCTTTTTCAAACAAACGCACTATTTTTTCACGCGAAAGCAAGGGTTGCGTTCGTTGAGTATGTTGCGTTCATTTGATAAAGTTAAATGTTGGTATGCTCAGGAAGAAAAAATAAGAGTTCATGAGAAAGAAGAAGACATGATTTTTTATTTTTTATGTTGTTTTGTTTTGTTTTGAGTCGAAGAAATTATTATTATTATTTTTTAAAGAAAAAGCGTATGGGTGTGATATATACTATTGTTAATTTAATTGGATCTTTCCCCTTATATTTTTCACGTTCTTCTTTTTTAAAACTATTTAAAATTTTGTTCTTAAAAATTTTCACGTAAGCCTTGTACCAAGGGATATGCACTAGAAACCAACTCCACTAAATAAATTTTTGTGTCAATTTGTTGCACGTTGGAGTATATATACAGTTGTTATAATATTAATATAAATTATGTAAAATAAAAAAAATTTAGGGGGTCCTCAAAAATCAGGGGCCCTGTGCATTGGCACCACTTGCACTATTTCAGGGCCGCCGTTTCCTACTAGTTGGGTTAATCTTAACTATCTCATATATGGAAGATAGTAGGGAGCTCAAGAAAGACCTATGTGCACCATGTTCAAACATAGCTTACAAACAGCTCGGGTTACGTGACTTGGTATGACTATTGTATGAATCTGGATGGTTGTTCCTCATTGTTTGAACCTCATTGGAGCTCTTCATTTATGTAGATGGACACTTATCTAAATTGTAATCCAATGTTAAAACAAACTATAGATTTATGCATAGTTTATTCATTCTAATCAACATTTTATTTTCAAACTTTTCATTAACACGCATTACATACCACTTATATTTCATCATATGTATATCTTATTATTAGTAAATTTTGAGTTTTATTTGTTCAATACATTCATTGATAATGTACATAACATTTATGAAAGTTTTATACCAAACTTATGTGTTTCAATGCCTATATCTGTCTTCTTCTTTTTTCGATACCTAAGACGATAACAATATATCCCCCAAAATATCCGTAAATTGGAGGCCCGATATTATTTGCATGGCTGATATTTTTATCCTTGGCCTTACCTCTATGAGGTGAAGAAATTGGATTCAGGTCTCGAGTAAATAGCTTAGATTTACAGTATGGCTCTCAATTGCAATGTTAAACCCTACATTAGTTATATCCATTTTATTTTTTTGGTCTAAATATAATATAGATAGTCTAATTATTCTTTTCTATGGGTATCTATACATTATTGTATAATATTTTAATTTCTTTTAGTTAAATATAATATTTTAATAAGTATATAGTATATGTAACAATTAAAAAAGAGAACTAGTTTTTTTTGCCAAGAAAAATGGAGAACCAATTAATCGGTCACTTATTTTGAGCGATAGGATTATTAGTGATACTTATGGATGGTATGTTGATATTTAAGGGGTTCTTTTAATTAATTTAAATTATATGCTTATTAGGCTTTAGGGTCTCAGTTATTAAGTGTAATAGCAATTTCTTATACTTATTCGACTTTAGGACGTAAGTTACAAATTCAATTGCGATATGAATAATGTGTAATTAAACGTAATTTGTGTCGTTAGCATTTGTATTGACAACCATGCAATTTCTAAATAGTGGAAGGAATTTCAAAAAGACTACGCCTTTGTCGATGTTTCAGTTGTTAATGCATGTCTTAGAATTGTTGTGCAATTGCACATCCATTGTAAATAATTGCATATAAAATTTCAAGAGATACTATGAACTTACATGTAATTACTCATAATAATTGGATAATTGTAAAAAGACCATGCAATTGCACGTACCATGACGCAAAAACGCAAAAATAGCTAACCCATCCCCTCCTTCCCTTCCCGACAGATCTCCCCCTCCCTCTCTCTCTCTCTCTCTCTTCCCGTCTAAAAGAAACACAAACATCAAAAATCAATCAAACCAAGACATCAAGAATCAAACACAGCTCCATCGAACCCGAACATGAAAAATCAATTAAACCCAAAAATCAGTCAAACCCATCCCAGCTTCTCCATTTTCCACATATTTCGCAGGAGAAGGAAGTTTTCATCAGTTCATGACTGCAACTTTGTGTGCATCTACTCCATTTGGATTTAGTAGAAGGGTAACAACTAGAGAATTAGTACAAGCCATAATAAATAATAGTTGAAGTTTAATGAATCAAAGGTGAATCAGATTTGGGGAAATAGAAGAAATCAAATAAATTTGGGATTTCTAAGAAGAGGTTCTCAAGATTTAAGCATGTGAATAAGAGAAATCAGTCATGATACTATGTTAGAATTTAGCCAAACAGAAAGAAAATGAACTAGAGAGAAGGGTAGGTGAAGTATTAGGAAGAAGAAGAAGGGGAAGGAATGTCGTGAAGGAGGCGCGTCAATTTTTCTCCTTGCTTTTACCCGTTAACCAACACAACCGTTTTCCCTTATTTTAAAAACACTCCCATATGAGTGGCTGTACCAGTATAGCTGATGTACCACAGAAGGATCGATAAAATCAAAAGACGAAAAGTACTAGTGTCTTTTCACAGGGACATTGACATATCTAATCAACTTTTGTACGCAGTATTTCTTGTCTCTTTTCAATACACTAAGGTTGACGTGTGATAAGATCCTACAAGTCTTAGGAACGCTCTTGACTGCTAAGTTTACCTACTACAAGTCGGTTAGAGCACTTCCCTATAAAAATTAATCATTTATACATTAAAAATAAAAATAATTGAAAGTGAATAATAATTGTCCTTTGTCATGACAATGAGTGGAAATATACTTTATCTTTACAAAGGCTGATATTATTTATATAAATAGTAACTGTTGATGCTCAAAATGGTTAGGCCAAGGTTGAGTCCAACTTAGTGATGAGGTGTGATGGATGATGGTGAGGACCATCACCAAGTGTGTGAGGGTTTGGGCAAGCGATAAACATATAAAAGACAAGATATACGTGGTTCACCCGAATGATGGGCTACGTCCACGGAGAAGGGTGTTCTCATTATGATAATGTTTGTTTACATTTGTACAAGGGGATTAGACCCAAATATAAAGATAACAAGTGAGAAGCCCAGCCCAGAGATGGATCCAGAAGAGAGAGTCCAAGGCCTAAGGGTCTAGGTCCAAGACCAGGATCCTCTTCTAAGGAAAGAGCAGTCTTCTTTTATAGTTGAGGGGGAGTCTCCATCTCTTGTAGTTTTCCGATGTGGGACTCCTCTTGCTTTGCTTAGAGTTGTGATTTGTGGTGATGCTTCTTTGGCTAAGGTGATGACCTCTCAAAGCATGGCACTCGAATGATCTAGCCTAACTAGTTGCTCGGTCAGTTACGGTACCAACAGTAACAGTCATTGCCTTGCCCTAATCCTTTACCATGATAAATGAGTGGAAGTGCTCTTAGTGTACTATACATTTACATTTGTCATATATGCTTTGATACCAAAAAACATGCAATAATTGTATGTATTCTTCTGTTAAAATGTATATGCTGTAATAACAGGTTCCAAAATGAAGATATTTTTAATTATTAAGGGCACCGTTATTTGTATGATCTTTACTGACTACCTTATTGATCATCTCTCTAATATATGTGAGTCCCACATATGCTCGTGGAGTCCACCTCTATTAGAGAGGTGATTTACAAAGTGGTTTATAAAGGTGGTACAAATAGCATTGTAGAATTATTAAGCCTATCCGTTGACAAATATTTCTGTTCTATTTGTGTACAGATTTGTATGTGTGTGTATATAATTGCTCAATCTTGAAAGAGGATGGTGAAGTCATTTTCTTTTGTGGGAGATTCGAGCTTCCCGAAATTGGCAGTTTGCAGTAGGATTTGCAGTGATGAGAACTAAGTTTAGGAAACACATTAATTACTTCATAACTCCCCTAATTATTATTCCTTGTAAGCTTTGATGTGATATGATCCTACAAGTCTTACGACCGCCCTTGACTGCTAAGTACACCAACTACCAGTATCGTGATTTCTATACCCAAGACAAATAAGTTAGTACTGTAGTAAATTAATTGGTCTATAAATAACTTCATTTCAATTCGATTCCATGAATTCTAGCCAGCTAGGGACACATTTATATGCTTCAATGATGAGAGGCACGTTCATAATCCTTATGTTTGCTGTGGGAACTTGGATCAGTTCTGCTCATGCAAGGGCTTTGATAGGTAAATTGTCATATATGATTTGATGCCAAAAAACATGCAATAATTGTATGTGTTCTTCAGTCTAATATATTTTTTGTGATATTTTAACTATTTCCCGTGGACTGACAGATTTTAAGTTATAACATATTAGATTTAAAACTTAAAAACCCTAACTTAATGCACGTTGCCAAGAATAAAATCAAGAAGTCGTAGAAACTGATCAGAACTGTTGTGAGTCGAAGCAAATGTAGAAAATAACAGGCGGGTCTAAAGGGCGTCTACATCCAGAAAATTAAAGAACATTCCGTTTACTGATCTGCATTTACATGTGTGCATGTTGCAGGAACTAATCCAAGGGATCAATCCATGAGGATAATTATATTTGGAAGGTCCTCAACCTCTGCTGCTCCCTTGTCCCATCAAACAACAGTTGATGATCCTTCTTGTACGGCAAATTCTCCTCCGCCTCCACACAAATCGCCGCCAACACCACCTTTAGGTCCTCCAGCTCCAAACCCAGGACCTCCACCTAAACCACCGAAATACCATGGTATTGTAACTGGTGGTGGTAGTCTGCGAGTGTCCAATGTGGCTTCATTTTGAACATCAAAGTCAAGCCGTTCATAGATGTGATGAGGGTGGGCCTTACACCTTCTATTATGTATTTGCTGCTTTAATTAGAATAAGGACTAAGCTCGTTTCTAATTAACTTTAATTAGAATCATGTTTAGCTTAATCATCTTGTTTCAGTTTGAATGCTAAAGCCATTCATGAACATGTCCTCGTGCTGTTAAGATCAGTTCCTTCTTCCTCATATATGGAATGTTCTTTCTGTTAACCAAGACTTTTTTAGCTAACTAAACGTACATTGCTTCTTCACTAAGCTACCCATGCTAATGTGAGAATGTGAAAGTAAAAGAGTCCCACATTGGAAAGTTAGAAAACCTTGCAAGGGCTTATAAGGAGTTGGGTTACTCCCCCCATTGCTAATTGGTTTTGGGGTGGAACCTCAACTTCCTTCATGGTATCAGAGCGGGTTGCCCACGTGTGAAAGCCCAACGGCCACACGTGCTTCACGTCAACCAAAATGTGTTGTCCACGTGTTAGGCTTGAAAATTCGTCACACGTGTGGGGGCGTGTGAGAATGTGAAAGTAAAAGAGTCCCACATTGGAAAGTTAGAAAACCTTGCAAGGGCTTATAAGGAGTTGGGTTACTCCCTCCATTGCCAATTGGTTTTGGGGTGGAACCTCAACTTCCTTCAGCTAACAGTCTAACTAACCATGCTAATGAGCACGTGAACAACTTAACCAACATGCTAATTAACATGCGACGCCAACAGACGTGCTATGCATACTGTTAACATCCCCCCTTAATCGCAGCTGGGGGAGACCCAAGCCTGGGATTGGAGCAGTGTTTGACAAAAATGGGACTATGAAGACCTTTGGTGAAAATGTCGGCAACTTGTTCATCAGGAAGAACATATTGAACAATGAGATCTTTGTTCTGAACTTTCTTACGAAGGAAATGAAAATCTATTTCCATATGCTTAATACTTGAGTGAAGGTACAGGATTAGCACTAAGAGCTAATAATGAGGTCACTACAAGAAACTGAAACCTGCTTCTTTGAAGACCAAGATATGGGATTATGACCAAGAAAAACAATATAGCCTATGGTGGATCTGCGAGTATTAGCGTCTCCAGCCCAATCCACATCACAAAACCCTAAGAGAAGCATAGAACCAGGGGAGAAAGGAATACCATACTTCAATGTTCCTTGCAGATACCTAATAATTCGTTTGACAATACCAAAATGTACATCTGTTGCATAAACTGACAGATTGTGTTAACTGCAAAGACTATGTCTGGTCGAGTAAAAGTTAAGTATTGAAGGGCACCTACAATACTGCGATAGGGTGTCGGATGAGCCAGCAATCATCTTTCAAAACTTGAGGGCGTGCCACAAGGTTTACATGTGTACATTGCAGCCTTCTTTATTAAATCTCGAGCATATTTAGCTTGAGTAACAAACACTTTTTCATTATCTTGATATTGTACCTCGAGACCAAGAAAATACTTAAGCTTGCACATATCTTTGAGTTCAAATACTTCTACAAGGTCCTGAATAACAGGGGATACAAGCCTATATTTTACATATATTTTATGCCTCCTTTACTTATTTATTTGTTAATTTTCTTGGATAAAATTGGTTGTTTTAATTGGTTTTATGAGATTTGTGAAGGATTGTGAAATAGGAGAAATTGAGGTAAAAAGGGGCAAGAAGATGAAGACTGGAGATTAATCAAGTCAAGAAGCCAAGTCAATCCTTTTGTTGCAAGGAGTGTTGTCAAATTTCCTAGTTCAAGATAGTTCAAGTCTTACCAAGTCAAACAAGGAGAATTAAAGAAGACCTTATATTAAAAGGAATCTTATTTTTATAACAATTGTAATTATACCTTAGATAGGTAGGATTTATAGGAGTATTATAAATAGGGAATTTAGGCCATTGATCAAAGGATCTTCCACCATTAAATTCCTATACATTCATACTCATAGCTTAAACACCCAAAGGAGAATTCGGTGCCTTCCTTGTCTTGATCCACCATCATGATTCTCAATAAGTCCTTCATTAACTAATTTCTTTTACTAGGGCTACGATGTAGCCTAGCTATGAATACTCAAATTCTTTGATATTGTTCATTTTATTTATCTATACATGTTGAGTGATTGTTACCGTTCTTAATGCTTTAAATTAATTGGCCACTAATTGCATGATTGGAAGAATTGGGTTGAGACCGGAAGGAGATTCATAATAAAAAGCTTATTGTAACAAGTACCATAAATTACATAGCCGACTCGGAAGATTAGGTTATGGTTTGTGTAGTCTTTAATGTTTTCTACAAATTTTAGGGGGTCGTTTGGTACACAGGCTTGGCTTGGACTGGCTTGGACTAAATTTAGTACCATGTTTGTTTCATTTAATTCTAGTCTTAGATGGGATTGCTAATACCGGGCCCACCAAAAATACCTCATTAGGAGGGGACTACTAAACCCATGTAGAAAGGGAGGATTAGCTAGTCCTATGTTCACAAATGTATATATTATATTGTAATACTAATAACATATATTACTATTATTATTATTATTATTATATATATTATTATATTATATTATGTTATTATATTATTACATACACATATACTACAATGTACATATATACATGTATATACACATACACATATACATGTATATATGAAGAACTGAACACGTTTCCAATACCGATAGCAGCTCCCGCTGAAGCAATTGTAGCAGCTCCGGCACCTATTGATTTTGCACCATGTATATATATATAAACACATATATACATATATAATATATATAAATACATATAGATATATACACATATATTATTATTATAATATACTCATATACACATACATATTAATATTATAATAATACATACATGTATACATGTATATATGTAATATATATTATATTATATATTAATATACATATATACACATATATATATAAACACATATATACATATATAATATATAAATACATATAGATATATACACGTATATTATAATAATATACTCATATACACATACATATTAATATTATAATAATAGCATACATGTATATATGTAATATATATAAGTATATATACATATATGTGTATATATATTATACCCATGTATGTATTATAATATACATATACACACGTATATACACATATACATTATATATTTATACTATATGTATATATATTATAATATACATATATACATGTATATTATTATTATAACATACCCATATATATTATCTATTATAATATACATATATATGTATATGTATTATACCCATGTATATATTATAATATATAGATACACCTATATACACATATATTATATACATGTATATACGTATATATATATATGTATATTATATATACATATATTATACATATATTATATATACATATGTATTTTATAATATATATAATGTATATGTATATATACATACATATATAATATACATATATACAAGTATATACATGTATATTATTATTATTATAACATACCCATATATATTAGATATTATATTATACATACATATATATAAATATATGTATATGTATTATACCCATGTATATTATAATATACATATATACACCTATATACACTTATATATATATGTATGTACGTTTATATTATTTAAAATATATAATATTATTATAATATACTTATATACATGTATATATACATATATATATTATATGTATGTATATATACATATATATTATATATATTATAAAATACATATATACATATATATAGATATTTTTGAAAAAATAAAAAAAATTCTAGTCCTAGTCCAAGCATACACCAAACGTAGGATAAGTGTTATCCAACTTAGACCAAGCCAAGCCAAGTTAAACCAGTCCTTAAACATAGTCCATGCCAAGACAGTCCTGTGTACCAAACGAGCCCATGGGTTCTTAGCCATCTAAATCCATAACTAGGAATAGAGTGGGTTGATGGTATGGAACACAACTAATATAACTCGGAAGAGAGTATAGGTGAGGTAAGGGAAAACGATTATCAACATGTTAGGTAATTAAGATTGACAAGCTAGAAGGATTTGGGTGAGATTAGCTAGGTGAAATCAGTGTCCTAGTGCTTTATCATCTTTGTTTTCATCTTTTACATTATTTACTTAATCTCATTTTATTTTACTAGCTTGATTAGATTTTAATCATCATAATTTTCTTGTTGTTTAAATTCAAATATAATTAGAAATAAATCACTCTAGTATTTGATAGATTAACTTGATCCCTTTTGGAACGATACTCTACTTACTACTATACTAATTTGGGCGATATTGTCCACTTGTAATTAATCACATAAGGTACCATAGTATAAGTTACGTAGTATAACTTGTTCATGTGTTCTAATACGAATCAACGACAAAAAGTTGATATTTCTCACTTTCAGAATATATTATCAATAAATATTCACTTGTATTATAACATGTGGACGGGTTATACCATGTGATTGATTTTTTTTTTTTTTTTTAAAACAAAAAAAGAGAAATGACAAATTTTAAGTGGAAGTATCACCAGCTGACTTGGTGAACTATACACGTGGTAATTTCTCCATTTTTTTAGTTTATATCAAAATTTTCATTATTGATCATGCTGAAGTCAGTTGATTTCTTGAGGTGGATCGTGTGACTTTTCTCAATGCCCATATTACCCCCAAAAATATCCCTTTTTATTCTTATTTACCAAAAAACACTCTCTCCATTTATTGGACCACTGTTATTTCCGAAATTCCCAATATTTTATGCAATAAATTATTGTATGGTGTCGTAGTATAGGGTATGTAATATATAACTTGTTCACGCGTTATAATATGAATCGACGATAAGGTTGATTTTTCTCACTTTTAGAATATAGTATCAATAAATATTCACTTGCATTTTCAAACTACCACTGACCAATACAAGATATTTACAAAGCCATATCATGTTCTAACAGCTTCGAAAATGATTAATGCCTAATTATGAAAAATATTCATTGATGAGCGTTTTTGCACTATTAATTATAGATGTGCACAGAGACATACATGATACATATAAACCGTGCTTGTATTTTATGCTTTTCAAGCTGTTGTATATATCATAAATCCCCTTCCCACACCTTTCCTAAACCTCTCATGTCCCTACACCTCACTTTTTGGTCAAACACCAAACTATCAAAAACTTCGAACCTTTGGATGCCAATGTTTTCCCTGGTTATGACCATGCAATTCCAATAAACTCCAACCCCGATCTCGGCCTTGCGTTTTTCTTGGCTACTCAACTTCTCAAAGTGCTTACAAGTGTCTTGACCTTACTACCAATTGTATCTACCCCTCCTATCATGCTGTTTTTAATGAATCCATTTTTCCCTTCGCTTCCCGTGTACTTTCTAGTTTTCTTGTCCCACAAACAAATGTCAACCTGGTCTTTCGCTGTTGATCCAGGACCCATCCCCAGCGTCCCTCTACCAACTCCTCTAGTCCTTGATACTGTGCAATCTACTCCAGTACCAGCCACCATGGCCTTTGTTCCTGTAGCGTCTGTCGTCATGCCCTCTCATCCTGCAACGCCTACCACCATGCCCTCTTAACCTGCAGTGCCAGCCTTCGTGCCCTCTGCTCCTGCAGCGCTAGCCTCAACCTCATGTACACATCCTTCTTCTTCGCCATTGGTTGAGTCTTCTCATGTACGCCCCCAAGTATCTCTAATCCCTCATCCTCATCTTCTTCCAAACAGATGTACCTTCTTCCTCTTTGTCGGCACCTTCACTAGCCTCCCCTCCCCGCTGCATAGTCATCAAATCCCAAAATAATATTTTTAAACCCAAACAACTTCATACCACCACCAAACAAAACCCCACTCCTACCAAACATCCTCTTCCGCCCTCACTTGAACCTACTTATGTTTCTCAAGCAATAAAAGACCCCAAATGACGTGGTGCCATGTCCAACGAATTCACAGCCTTGGTTTTTGTAGAGGATTGATAGAGGATTGGGAGAGGACATTATTTGAATGGCTTGTACATCTTACATCAAATGCCCTCAAAATCTACAATAGGGGTGTTCCAAGCCAGTTCTTGTCCAAATGGAGCTTTGTGGCATCAACGTCTCGGTCATCCTTCCGATATTGTTCTATCAAATATGTTTTCCTCCTTAAATAACGCGTCTCATGGCTGTGAAGTTTGTCGGTTCTCAAAGCAAACTCGGTTGTCTTTTAGCTCATCGGTAACTCAAAAAAGTAGACCTTTTGAGCTTGTTCACTCAGATGTATGGGGACCAGCTCCATTAGAATCGCATGATGGTTTCAAATATTTTGTCATTCTTGTTGATGATTATTCTCGAGCAACTTGGTTGTATTTGTTGAAATCAAAGAGTGAAGTTGCTTCTGTTTTCCTGGATTTTCACAAGCTTGTCATGAATCAATTTGACTCTCAAATTAAAGTTTTAAGAACTGATTGTTAAAATGTAAACTGCCTAGCTAATTTCTGATTAGTTAGTAAGCTCTAAGTCAGCTTATATTTAATCTGTTTTTAAGTCCTGTGTTAGCTGAGCACCTTGGCTTATATGCCAGTGCAATGCTTGAGTCAGTTTCTATTTCCTAGCTGTCCTAAAAGCTGTGTATTGCCATGTGTCATATTCACATTGGCTTACTCTTACAAACGGTTAGATTTTGAATTGGCTGATGTAAGAGAACATGCTATTGTCATGAGGGAATATAGGCTATGCTGCAACGGTTATGCAGAGTAAGCATTTTGTTATTACAATCTTTGCTTCTCAGCTCTCTCTCTCTCTCAGTACCTTCTTTGCTCCCTCTGAAATCCAAACATTCAACACTGATAACAGCACCGAATTCGTAAATAGCTCTATGACTCAGTACTTGAGCTCTTATGGTATTATGCATCAAACAAGTTGTGTTGGAACCCCCCAACAAAATGGAATAGCCCAAAGGAAGAATCGTGATCTTCTTAAAAAGACAAGGTCTATTATGTTGAATATGAATGTTCCAAAAAAAAATTTGGTCACATGGTGTTCTTACAGCAGCATATCTAATCAATAGGCTACCCAGTCGCATTCTCAAGTTTAAGTCTCCCTTGGAAATTCTCAAGAAAAGGAAGATTGATTTATCTCATTTACGGGTCTTCGGTTGTGTGTGTTATGTTCATGTGCAAGCTTTCTCGCCAACGCTTCCTCTTTCTTCGTTCCAATATTGGAGTCATTGATGGCGGCTTCATCTTGTGAGGAGTATAATAGAAGCCAGATCTTCTCAATCTTCTCCTAATGCTGAGACCATGATCTCCTCCTAAATGAGATCAATCATTTTCCCAAACAATATTCTGTAATTGATTTAGTTTCCTAGTATGTATAGTTGACTTAGGGTCTTTACATTGCATTAAATTATTTCTATATTAGTTGTTGTACACTTTGTATATATGTAAAGGCTCTACCTTATTCAAATTATTCAATTAAATACAATTCTCAACACCATGCGCCAAGGCCCCATGCGTCGGACCATGTTTCGCGCCTCTGTAAGGGCCCAAACATTGGCAGCGAGTACCACGAGGCTTGCTCCCAAAAGGAGCGCTGATCTTGTAGTGGAAACAACCACGTGCTAGGATCCTATCAATCACCTAATACAAGGATGCTATGCCATCAGGGGTCCAATAGTCCCACATCATAAGACAACAAACAGAAGGTTCCTCCTTCCCAATATAAAAGGAGTACTTTCACCAAAATAGGTAACTTGAACTCTCTCCAGACTTAAGTACAACACTTTTCAATCCTTCTATTGGGAAAGATCTTACTTAGGCATGAGAGGGTTTTTGGTGACTCCATCACCACCTCTAGTGACCTTTTTGCCTTAATCTTATTTAGGAAGTTAACATCCATCATCTGTGGCACCATGCTACTCCCCAAGAGGGCAAGGAAAAAAGAGTCTTACATAAGTACGTTCTTGAAGCCAAAAGGACCATCCTTGAGGAAGGTTGAGGCAAAAAGAGCTTGGGCATAGTCTAAATTGCTGGTGCAAAAATCAAGCATCAACAATATCAATTTCCTCAAGAAATCAACATCTTCAAGAAATCAATAGTGAAAATGCACCAAGAACAATAAATGGTCTTGTTTTTTTTTTTTTTTTTTTGGGTAGTGTGTGTACATATATTGGAATAGAAAGGTAATGAAAGAGTGAAGTGCCAAATCCTAATGATAGACATAACCTAATGAACTTGGTCTTGAACACCAATTGAGAACCGTAACCTAATGAACATCCTTAGATGAGAAGATTTTGAGAATAATGAATTGTGTAATGGGAAAGTGCCAAATCCATGGTAGCTTAATCTATGGTCATGTCAAATTGAGAGTATTTTAATCCAATTAACTATGCTTTTGAGGGACAACTTAGGTCTTTCTACAATATGTTATATATTTTCGGGTATACTGATGATTTGCCCCTTGAACTTGTACCTAACTTTCAATTGACCCCATATCCTTTTTTTTTATAAAGAAAATTAAGGAACCGAACTTCTTTTTTTCGCCAATGTGCCCTCTGACGTCAAAATCTGGAACTTCACATCCATTATGCCGTCAAGTTGGAGGCTACTTTTGTCATTTCGTGTCTTCACTCAACTGAACCCATGCTTCAGCTATTACTTCCTTCTTTTTGGCTTGTTTTTTTTCCCAAATGAATTTCCCTCCATTTTTCCAACATCCATTTTTGACAGGACCTACCCTGAATTTTCCAAAATCTGAGATGAATCCTGTGGAAATTCCCGAGCATTACCCCGATGCCAGGCCCACTTCTAAAACTATATCCTTCTTTTTCAAAATGGAATAAGGGCACGAGACTTTTTTCCCAAATTTCGGCAAAGTCTCCACTGTAAATTGAACATTGCCCAAAATTTCAACCTGCATAAAACACATTTTATATTACTCAACTGGCAGCATGCACAATGTAATAACATGCAATTCACATAAACGGCATTTGGGCTTCCAATAATTCGCAACAAACCACCAAGCACGCTATCAAATCAATTCCTACCTTAAACAAGGCAAACAATAAATTCAATCACACTTTAGAATATCAAAGCAATTCACTACATTTAATTTTCTCAACAGCCAACATACGAAGTTTTAACCTCCTAACACAAATACACTTCGTTCTCACCCAAATAGCAGGACCAACGACAAGGTCCGCATCATACCCAATAATACTCGAGTAAAGTTTAGCTAGCAGCTGCACCTAGGCACTACCCTAGGCTGCCTATGTACCCTTACTAAGGGATCAAGCTACACGTAGTTCTTTCTCTAAAACTCGATTCCAAGCACATACAATACCTTTATTCATCTCTCTGTTATTCACATAATCTCCTCATACGCCGGTACTACCAACGCCACGTATGGGGTTTGTCAACACGCGGATAACCTACGCCACGTGCGACCTCAATATATTATCACATAATCTCCCCATACGCCAGTACTACCAATGCCACGTATGGGGTCTGTTCGCACACTGGATAACCTACACCACGTGGGACCTAACAATCATATAATCTCCCCATACGCCGGTACTACCAACGCCACGTACGGGGTCTGTCTCAACGCCGAAAAATCATACGCCACGCGAGACCTCAATATCATATCACAATATCTCCCCATACGCCAGTACTATCAACGCCACATATGGGGTCTGTCAACACGTCGGATAACCTACGCCACATGTGACCTCAACATATTATCACATAATCTCCCCATACGCTGGTACTACCAACGCCACGTATGAGGTCTGTCTACACGCAGAATAACTTACGTTACGTGGGACCTAACAATCATATAATCTCCCCATAAGCTGGTACTACCAACGCCACGTATGGGGTCTGTCTCAACACTGAAAAATCCTACACCACGTGAGACCTCAACATCATATCATAATATCTCCCCATACGCAGGTACTACCAACGCCACGTGTGGGGTTTGTCAATATACTGGATAACCTACGCCACGTGCGACCTCAACATATTATCACATAATCTCCCCATAAGCCAGTACTACCAACTCCACGTATGGGGTCTGTCCGCATGCCGGATAACCTATGCCACGTGGGACTTAACAAACACAGGGTGATACTTATAGTGTAATCCAAATCCGGGGAGGTACCTAGGATAGTGCATATAGCACTTCAAACTGATATTCTAAACTTTTTTTTTATACCTTTAAAAAAAAATATATATATATATAAATATATATTAAGGTCTAAAGTTGTATAAACCTTACCCACAATCTAGCATCCGATAATCCTCGAATTCAAAACAAGAAATTAATATTCTAATCCTACATCATCAACAAAACTAAACAATGCTTAAGACCTGTCACTAGGGCCATTATAATCCTCCTAGGAAGGTAAAACTACCTCAGAAGACTCACAGTCAATCAAGGATCAAACTACCCAACTGGGTCAAACGGGCCCACGAATTCCGATCCGAAAGTTCTTATGGGTTCTACAAGGTATAGGACACTCGTCCTGCAAGTTTGGTTCAGATCGGACGGTCAGATCGCTCACGATCGCACAATTGGACGATTATTATAAAACATAAACTTTAAGTTATTAAATCAGAACATTCAGGGCTCCGATCCATGATCCATAAATTCCTACACGATCTTAGGAATGCCTAGATCCACATATATTAAATTCAAGACCATCCAATGGTCCCAACCTATCGAACTAGGATAACGCGCAATAAGCGATATCCTTTCAGAACTCAAACGGTATCCAAATTGACATCCGAGCACACCTATGCACTCGTGAGAATCAGGAGATTGCATCGGGACATAGTGCCCTTTTCTGTTGTACCCACGCGCCGCCAGCGCGTGGGTGCCCTAAAGCGACTACGCATCGCTGGAAAATCTCAAAATTACGGCTTCAAACTCCTACCCTAGGTACAACACTCTATTTGGAGCCACTTTTGTTCTTGGACCTACCCCAAAAAATGGACGGAAGTGGCCGGAATAGTGATCCAAAAACTGGCAGATTTTGAATTTGAAAACCGACCCATCAACCCTCAAAATTAATGCAATCATACCCAACCATCAGCTAGAACACATTGAAAGGATGAGGCAGCATACCTAGATCGACGAACATGGTGGCCGGAGGCGTTCGAATGAGCTCTGTGAATTTTGGGTTAAAACCGGTCGGATTTTTGCATTTTTCGGCGATCACAGGTGGTTGCGGCTGAGATTGGTCGGGATGGGAAGAGGGAAGTGGCCCGGTTCTTTTGGGACCAGTGCCACCCCAAATGGCGGCTGGATGTGACGGTGGTGGCCCAAAAACCCCGGCGGTGAATAGTAACAGGGGGGCCTGTTTCTTGCTAAGGGAGAGGGAGAAAGAAGAAGAAAAATAAAAAGAAAAAGGAAATTTAAAACTGCCCGGTTACTGTAGCACGGCACTGTATGCTACAGTAACAAAATTTTAAAATTACCTTTACATCCTTTTCGTTTTCAGACTTTTCTTCCTTCGTTACAACTTGGAATTGGATGTGCCACATGTCTACGAATTCATATCGACGAGCTCTACGTAATGGTGCTACTTACTTCTCCAAAATCTTTTTGAATCAGAAAACCAAAATACCCTTACCCAAAGGGTATATTCGTAAATTCATATTTAAATTAATTTAATAATTTAATTGAGTAAACAAATTAGGGTCGGGGTGTTACAATTTTCGTGCCCTAATAGAAGGGGATCTAGGGTTTTGGAGAAAGTCCAATATTACGAGATGATGAGGTCCTTACCTGGCAGAGGTCATGGAGGTCTTAGGTCGTAGAGGTGGAATTCACAAGGTGAAGATGGTAGCTCATGGTTGGTGCTTTCAGTCGTCTGCTACTATGGGAAGACTACGAAAATCCAAACATCTTAGATTGCTGCACATCCAGGGAGGAGGTTTTACATCTGCGGGAGGGTAAGTTTGTAATTGAAATTTGGTTTGCAGATTTGAAATTTGGGTTGCTGTTTAGAAATTTGGACTGATGCACATCTTTTTCTTCTTTTTTTTTTCTTTTTTTTTTCTGTTTTTTACATATCTATTTGTTGTGACAAATGTGCAGGATACATGTAGATTTTGGGAATGAGGCGACCCAGAAATGTATGAGAGGTCAAAGAAAATTATACCTGGGCTGCTATGGAAAATAAAAATGATGGAAGATGCAAAAAAGTCTCAGCCAGAGAAGCTAAAGAAAAAAAAACCCTTGTTTTTGTGTGTCTTGTTTATTGTTTGTGGTAGTTTTGTGGTTGATGTATGGGAAAGGCAAAGACAATGAAGGATTTTTGAAGTTGCCTATGTAACATGAACTAGAAATAAAAGGGAGTGAGACTTAATGAAATACCATGTATCAGTTGTGTGGTAGAGGTGTAATAGATGGACTTTTTGGTCTTTTTGTTGAATGTAATGACATGTATTAGTTGTGTTTTGACTAGGCATTGGAGATATATAACTCTCATAAGCCCTGTCATATGCAGTTATTTTGTAAAGTGAATGCACAAAGTCATAAGAGCTTTTCTCTGTTTTGGCAATTGCAGTCCTAGAATGTGAACAAGGGATTGTACATAAGTCCCACTTTTTGCAAGTGCACATGTGCCTCTCCAAATCCACTACATACATCCCACCATGGATGTTATTAACTTGATATTTCCCCCCACCAGCATATGATGCTATGCATCGAGCACTCTCAGTTGTTAGCTTCTCAACAATTCCAAAAATCCTAGGACCAACATCATGTGTCCAAACAGTTTCTCTAAGACTAGCATTCTCAGCATCAAATAACTTCGAATTCTCTCTAGTAGTGTCAGAATTGGCTTATCCCTTGCTTCAATAATAACTGAGTTAACAGACTCACACAAGTTGTTAAGAAGCATATCACACTTAGAATGAGTTGTGAAGTGTGACCTACTCCAATAACTTACTGGCCTTTCTTGAAGCCATCTATAAGCTGCATCTGATTGTGATAACATCTTCTTCATTCCAGCTTCAAATGTGGGTATGTAGTTGATCTAGCTGCTGCCCACAATCTTTGCTTCAATGCTAGTCTACTGTGACCAACAATCTTGAAATTATTGTGGAGGTGCCTAACACAATGACTATGTTTAGCAGTGGGCATCAAATCTCAAATGGCTTGCCCTAAACCCTTTTCACTACTACAAAAAGTGAAAAAGACGACCAGAAAACAACGACGGTCTAAGTGAAAACCGTCGTGGTTTTTAAAAAGACGACGGTTCTAAAAACACCGTCGTGTAATACAACCTTAGACAACTAAAAAATGGAGATTCAAATGGCTGTTCAAAAACAACGACGTACCTAATTAAACAACCGACGTCTATTTGAAACAGATTTCCGCAGTGTAAAATCAATGCCAACAAAGAACGGCAGAAGTTATGAATCGTCCGACGTCGAAAGTAAAGACGACGATTTCAATAAAAATCGCCGTTTTTACTCATAAAATAACACAACGAGGTTTTCGTATAAGACGCCGTATAATTACAAACAAATCCACGGCTTTAAAATACAAAATATCGCCGTATTAAATTAATGTACAACGACGGAAAATATAAATATATCGACGTCATTCTCGTATAGTTCTACGACGTTATCTTTAAATCGTACAATAAAATTTAACATCGTATTTATTCATTTTATACGTCGTACCTTTAATTTTAACCGTCGTCTTAATAAGAATTTTTGTTAACAATTTTTTTCTTTGATTTTCTTATCCTACGTCGGTAGATCTACTTAATGACAAGAATTGAAATAACCACGACGGTTTATATAGAAAACCACCGACATAATCAGATTTATCTGAGATCCCAAGGGTTACGAAATCTTACCAGATGGAACTCTGTTCCACATCATAATCTTAACAGATGACACAGATTTGCAATCAGAGAGACAATTTTTTGGAAGTTGATGATGTGTGTGCGTGTGTGTATCTACAAATATTATACCTAACGTCGTTGCAAATTTGCAATCAGAGAGACAATTTTCAACGACGGTTATATTATACCTAACGACGTTTAAAAAACAAATCAACGTCGCTAAACAAATATATTACGTCGTCTTAGTCTTACTTAAGACGACGAAAAACGACGACAGTAATAAAAAAACAGTCGTTGTTTTTATATTCTTATTTTATTTAAATCTGTCCTCCAAAAAAAAAAACTTTACATATTCCAGAACATTAATTTCCTTCATTTTAAATTTCCTCCGGAAAAAAAAACTCTATTTATAACGCACTGTAATTGAAAAATAAACTGAAAGGTCACGGGAAAAAAAATTCTATTCATAATTTAAAAATTCAAATCCACGTCGGTTATATTAAACATAACGACGTTAAATGAAAAGATTCTACGTCGCAAAACAAATATTGCGTCGTGTTAGTTAAAAACGACGGCATAACAAAAAACCGTCGTTGTTTCAAACTGAATTAATTTAAAATTTATTCGGGAAAGCAAAATCTATTTATGATTTCCTCGGGTTAGTAATATTGCGTCGTGTTAGTTTACAAATTCTAGAACATTAATTTTCCTCATTTTAAATTTCCTCGGGAAAGAAAAATCTATTTATCACGCTTTGTAATTGAAAACTAAAACTGAAAGAATTCGGGAAAAAAAACTCTATTTATAATTTAAAAATAAAATCCACGTCGGTTGTAGTACACTTAACGACGTTTAACAAAATAATCTACGTCGGTAATTATAAATCTACCGCCATCTTACCTTAATATAGACGATGAGAAAAGACGACGGTAGAACAGAAAACCGCCGTTGTTTCAGTTTCTTTAACAGTTTGGTCCTTTATCTTTCTGCAGGACTTGTATAGTTCAAAGCATTGACAATGTCTTCATCATATCTCCCAGCAAATACTGATTCGATTGCTCATGCTTTAGAGGCCATCTGAAGCCATTTCTATTCTTTATCGCATTCTTGAAACCCATCTTCTTCTTCTGAAGCTCTACGGATAAAGGAAGAGGCTATCACAAATTTGACGGATCTTCTTAGCCAAGAAAATCAAGCAGATTTCCCTGAGAAGCGAACTTTCCTTCGACAGCGAGTGGAGGCCAGGCTTGCATCTCTTTTGATGGAAAGCAAGGAGTATTCAGAAGCACTAAGTGTCCTATCAGGCTTGATCAAGGAAGTGAGAAGGCTAGTTGACAAGCTTCTTCTTGTGGACATATATTTGATGCGAGTAAGCTCAATTTATCTTTGAGAAAGACATCCAAATTATTGTCTTTGAGACGTGAGAGACTGAGAGAGGAAGAACTTGGAACCCTAAATGTACACCGAAAATGAATGAAAGCGACAAATTTATAGAATAAATTTTTAAAACCAACGGCGGTCCTTACAAAAAAACCGCCGTTTAAATTGTAAAATCAACGTCGGTATGATCGACGTATATTATAGAAATCCACGTCAGTACATTAATAAAAACGACGTGTTAAATAATCTACCATGACGTGAGTTATTACTTATGTACTTTAATTTTTGAGTTTACTACGACGGTACCTACAACACTACTGTCGTATTTATTTACCACGTCCGAAGTTAAATGTACCGTCGTATTTTGTAATTCATACGTCATAGTTATATGTAACCGCCGTATTATTTTTTTGAAATGGTTTTATATGTAAGCAACTTTTCGTCTACCTGACATACACATGCGCTGTTTCCAAACCCGATTAAAAATTTCAATCTCCCAGAGAAAACTTTTAGACTTTTTTCCTTGTCAGAGCACTGTCAGAGTATCTCATCGTCTTCCTCTCGTCTTCTTCGTCGTCTCTGAACTTAAACATAATCTTCCTCTTGCTTTCATTGCACGCAAAAGGTAAGCTTTCATTTTCACTATTTTGGTTGCTGTTTTGCATGCTCATATGTTTTTTGTTTGAAAAATCTTTTTACCTTTTTTCTGGCCAAAATCATTTTACTTCTTTCCAAGTTCGATAAAATAAGAGGGAAAGTTTCCAACTTTGAAGACAACTACCTCAACTAAATAAGACGACGGTAGCTTCTTATTTACGTGGTTAAATATGTAGACCACGACGGTTCGTCAGTCGTTCTAGCGTCGTCTGAAAATTGACAAAGTTGTTTTTAAAATTATAGTCTTTCTTTTATTTGCTTGTTTAATTGCAGGTTTGATTTCTCTGAACAATGGTTTTTGTTTTTCCCTAATTTGATAAAATATAAAGAAAAAGAAAGTAGGGTTGGTATCTAATATAGACGACAGTATCTTATTCTTTTACGTCGTGTGAATGTTAATACCACGACGTCATATTAAAATACCGTCGTCTATATAAGATTCCAAAACTTTCTTTCTTGGCCTTGTATTTTATCAAATTAGAAAACAAAAACCATGGTTCAGAAAAATCAAATCTGCAATCAAACATTCACAGAGAAAGAAAGAAGGGTTTCGGATCCTTATATAGACGACGGTATATTACTACTGACGTCGTGTGAACATCAATACCACGACGTTATATAAATATTTCATCGTTTATAGTTAATTATCACGTCGTTTATAGTTAATTTTTTCGTCGTTGTTTAATTACCTTGGTTTTAAACATTTATTACGTCTGAGATTATTTCATTGCATCGTTTAAAATCATATCATACGTCGTATTTTATTAATAACCGTCGTTTGTGTTCTTAATCTTTTCCTGAAATATTTTCACTTGCAGTTTTGTCTGTAAAAATGGTTTCTCACCAAGACCAAAGTAAGGATTCTGGCTCCAAGAAAAATGGAGGTAAGGAGCTTGGAATGGTACGTCCTCAAGTGAAGCCTTCGAAGAAGATGAAGTTTGCTTCATCATCTGCTGAGACAGAACGAACCAGCACGACAACAATCTCTGATGATTCAAAGTCTGGTCGAGGTATGAGCACAATGCCTCGTGTTGTGAAGAGAAAACTTCAGAAACTGAGGCCAATTGTTGAGTATAATAAAAGGGGGAAAGGAATTGGCCAAGCACATAGTGAGATGCAGTCCTACATTGGTGTGTTGGCACGCTCCAGAGTTCCACTTGTGGACATGAAATGGGCTCAAATCCCCAAGGATATAAAGGAGCAGATTTGGGAAGCAGTGGACATTTCTTTTGTGGTTGGTCAAGGGGGCAAGAACTCTGTGTTAGCTTCTGCTGCCAAGAAATGGAAGGATTTCAAGTCTACACTAACGAGGCATTATATCCTTCCATACACCAATGACAGGGAGAGATTAAGCCAACCCCCTGAAACATATAAATTCATAGAGAAAGCACAATGGGATACCTTTGTAGCTTCAAGGTTATCCAAAGATTTTGAGTCTGTGCATTCTCAACATGCACAGATTAGGGAGAAACTGGAGTACAATCATCGATTGTCTCGAAAAGGATATGCTGGTTTGGAGGATCAATTGGAGGAAACCATGCCTGGGGTAGAAATTGATCGATCTACCTTATGGAAGAGAGCTAGACAGGACAAACATGGTAACATCCCGGATCCAAAGGTGGCAGAGAAAGCAAAATTAATTGTAAGCCTACTCACTCTGTTTTAAATTTTTATTAAACTGTGAATAATTCTTATTACGTCTTATGTTATATTTTGCGTCGTGTGAATGATATTACCACATCGAAATTTTTTAAAAAACGTCGTTAAAGGTCTAAATCAGGAATCACTACTCTGTTTTCTGTAATTATAGCATAAGATGTCGGTGGTTCATTTTTGCGTCGTTTGTATTAAATTACTACGTCGAAATGTTTTAAACAAGGTCATTAAAGGTGTGAATATTGAATCATCCCTCTGTTATCTGTAAATAAAGCATAAGACGTCGGTGGTTTATTCATTTCGTCGTTTTAAAAACTAACCACGTCGGTATTACTACCGTCGTGATAAATTATAATAACGTCGATTTATATGTTATTGCGTCGTGTGAAATTATATAATACGTCGTTTGTATATAAATAACCGTCGTGTGTTTTTGTTCTTACTTTTTTATATATCTTTGTTTTAGGATGAATTGCAAAAACAAGTCTCGGAAGGCAAAGTCACTGTATCTGGCAGCAATGATGTGCTGACCATGGCTTTGGGCCCCGAGCATCCAGGCAGAGTGAGAGGAGTAGGTGCTGGGATCTCACCAAGGCAATATTTCAATTTACCCAAACCACAGAGAGTGAGCTTTGACGACCGTTTGAAGGACAGTTTAAGAGTTCTCCTTCAAGAAGAGACTAAAAAGATGGAAGCTAAGGCAAGGGAAGAGGCTTTAAGGATGGAGGCTAGAACGAAACAATTGGTAGAGGCTGAGAGGGAGCATTTCCTGAGTCAGCTTTCCCAATTAATTCCCAATTTTGATCCAAGCATGCTTAAACCCAGAATTAGCCAAAGTCCCAAAAATCCAATGTCTGACAAAGCAAGCTGCTCTGGAGGTGATGTGAGATCCCTACATTTTGAGGATGATACTGCCAAAAATGGGAAACATCAGGAAGAAAAGGTAACATATCTGAACTTTGAATTCTCTATTTTTTTTAAAACCATTAGACGTCGTTATTATTAATAAAACCGTCGTTTGAAATACATACCACGACGATTTTAAAAATAAACCGTCGTTTGTATTTCAATACCACGTCGTATTTAGTTTACTTGTTTTACACGCCATTAAACGTCGTTTTTTTAAAACTTTGTGGTTTTTAGACGACGGAGTTAGTCATTCCCGACGTAATAGGTGAAGAGAAGAAAGATGAAAAACAAGATGAAAAGGAGAAAGAAGATGACGACCAGGTATGTTCACATAACTTTGCCTTTTTTATTTGTTTTTCAAAATTCCAGACGTCGATATTTTTCTTTAAACCGTCGTTTGTTTACAACTTAGACGGCGGAATTTTTTTTAAGACGTAATAAATTATTCACCACGACGGTTTCTTCACCGTCGTTTAAATTCTTTTCAGACGACGTTTTATTCCTTAAACCGTCGTTTTTATTGAATTACCACGTCATTTTTTTTATTTCTTTAAACAGGTTATTAAAGTTGTTGATTATTCAAATATGGAGGCGCCATCTTCTTTAAAATCCCTTTGTCATTATGTGGAAACGACACTCGTGCCTTAGGATAAGACCCTGCACTTTACAATTGATAAGGAGGTGTTTGGTCTAGAGCGCGATACCTTCGTCCTACCTCAAGATATTACACAATTTGCAGGCATGGAAGAAATAGGAGCTACTGTCATTGCTGTATATATGAGGTTTGTCATTCTAAAATAATACGTCGTTGGTTTATTTATTGCGTCGTCTTAACTAACTAACCACGTCGTTAGTATGTACCGTCGTGATAAATATATTATAACGTCGTTGTCTATTTCAGTACGTCGTGTGAAATTTTATAATACGTCGTTTTGTTATACATAATCGTCGTGTGTTTTTTTTGTATATATCAGGTTTGTCATTCTAAAATAATAAGTCGTTGGTTTATTTATTGCGTCGTCTTAACTAACTAACCACGTCGTTAGTATGTACCGTCGTGATAAATATATTATAACGTCGTTGTCTATTTCAGTACGTCGTGTGAAATTTTATAATACGTCATTTTGTTATACATAACCGTCGTGTGTTTTTTTGTGCTGACTTGTTTATATTATTTTATATATTTAGGTACTTACACGATGTTTTGAAACGAGCAAATATGTGCAGCATGGTTGGCTTTATCGACCCTGCTACAGTTAGTGCCAGCTCTGGCACAATAGCTGACAGATCACGCCTACTAGCAGCTCGACTTCAGAGGACTGACGGTGAACAGATTTTCCTGATGCCTTACAATCCAGGGTTAGTCTCCTTAACAGGATTTTGTTTTTATGATTTTCAATAAATGACAGCGTATAAACTAACCACGTCGGTGTTTTATTTTATTGAGTCGTTTGAAACTACTAACCACGTCGGTAGTTATTTATCGTCGTGATAAATGTATAATGTCGTCGATTGCTACTTTATTTCGTCGTGTGAAATATTATAATACGTCGTTTTTGTAAATAACCGTCGTTTTTATATTCATTTTGTGCAGCCGTCATTGGATCTTGCTGATTGTAAGAGCAAAGAGAGAAACCGTCTATTTTCTGGATCCTCTGCCAGGAAATCGTGTGGTCGATGAAGAGGACAAAAACATCGTGAACAGTGCTATAAAAATTTATAATTCTCACATAGCCAGACCAGGCCGTAAGGCAGTAATTTGGAAAACTCTGTCAGGCACACCAAAGCAACCCAGCAGTGTCGAATGCGGGTATTATGTGATGCGCTTCATGAGGGACATCATCATGGATCCTTCCTTGGGGTTTGAGCAGAAGGTAAGAAGAAATTACCTTCATACATTTTACGTCGTTTTTTGTATTATCAACGACGGTCATGTAAAATTACCGTCGTTGAATAGATATAGTACGTCGGTTATGAAAAATATCATCGTCTGTGATTGAATTTCCTTTTATTTATAAACCCTAATAGTCATTGTTTATGCAGTATGCCAAGGGAAAACAGGAAGCGTCATACCCCCAAGAAGCAATTGATGAAGTCCGGAATGAATGGGCAGAGTTTGTTTGCCTTAACTTGGAATAGGGGAATTATTGAACACTTGATATTTATGTATAATGTACAAATTTTGTCTATAATATATAATGTAAAAATTTGTTGAGGTTTTCTTAAATTAAAAAAAAAAACAAACATACAAATTGCGTAACCGACGTGTAATACTTTTCCAACGACCTAATAAAGTCAAAAACCGTCGTTTTTTGTTGTTTCGTTTTAAACAAATCCGAAGTAAAAGGATATTTAGACGACGTTCTTTGAACAATTGAGTCGTTTATGGTTTACAACGTCTTCAATTTCTTAAGGGTTCAGGGTAGTACTTTGTAACGACAGCGGTTAAGTCGTGGAATATATATTTTACGTCGGATAGTTAAATATCCGCCATGGTTTCTCATTTAAAGGACGTTATTTTAACAACTTAGTCGTCTATTACAATTTACAATGTCTACAATTTATTAACACCGACGTGGTTTGTTGTTGTGATAAGAATATTTTATTATTTTTATATCAAAATATTCAAAATAAATTTAAAATAAATCAGAAAAATGCAAAGTCAACTCCTATGAAGTCATTGATATATTTTCTTCCCCCTAAACCTTGAAAAAATTCATTTTGAATAACAAAAATTTAAAATGACCATCCAAAATAAAATTATTTTGATGAGTCATAAAATCACTTCTAGTTTTATGGTTTAGGGTTTAGAGTCTAGGGTTTAGAGATTAGGGTTGTTATTTATTGGGGTTTATTTTTAAAGTATAATTTTTGGGTAGTCTAGGGTATATATTAGGCTGTAAAACCATAAACCCTTTTATAAACTTAATTTTTAAAATTATATAATTTAGTTTTAAGGGTTTAGGGTATTAATTGTTAACGACGGTGGTTGAGTCGTGGAATACATATGTTACGTCGTGCAGTAAAATATCCGACAGAGTTTCCACTTTAAATGACGTCATTTTAATATGTAAGTCGTCTATTATAATTTACAACGTTTTCAATTTCTTAACCCTGACGTGGTTTTTCAGTCGTCTTTATATCAAAATATTCAAAATAAATTTAAAATTAATCCGAAAAATGAAGCGTCAAAATAAACGGCGTTACGTTCAGTGTTTCCGTCGTGGAATATTACATTTGCGTCGGTTCTTGTAGAACTTTCGCCATGGTTTTTCTTTCGACGTTTTAAAGAGCGCGCGCTCTAAAAATTTTCGCGCGCCCTAAATTTTTTTATATTTGGCTCTTATTCTTATACTTCTAACCCTGAACCCTAAAATTTTCAGATTTCGTGCAACATAACATTCGCTCTCTCACTTCTGCTCTAATTAAAATTTGCACTCTCCAGGCTCCGTCGAATCTGTGAGCTCGTCTAACCTGTAAGTACAAACCCTATCTTCCCCTTGTAAATTCATTGAATGATATTAGGTTGTTTTGTTAAAGGGTTTTAGGTATATGCTTTGCGATCTGTTAATAATGTGCTTATAGGTATGGGTTCATGGATTTTCTGTTTAATGGGTTTATGGATTTTCTGTTTAATGGGTTCATGGATTACATTATCTGTTATGTTGAATTGGGAATGGATTTAATTTTGTTGGATTTTTTAATCACCCTATGTTATGTTGAATTGGGAATGGATTTATTGTTTTCATGCTTGGTTTCATGTATATGTTGGTTTCTTGCTTGGTTTCATATATATGTTGTGTTCTTAATGGGTTTTGGGTTCTTGAAAATAAACTGAGACACGACGCCTTTTTAGGCATACGACGACTATTACACGACGGTTTATGAAAAAACCGTCGTTGTATTACTTATACACGACGGTTTTTTCATAAACCGTCGTTTGTATTACTTATATTAGACGACGTCTGTTGAAAATCCGTCGTCTATATATGCCAAATACGTCTGTTTTTGTTTAAAACCCGTCGTCTCTGTTGTGTATTACTTGCTATTAGATCTTTGTATAATCTGCTATAGTGATGGTCGTTGCCTGTATTTTCACTTTATTATAGATAATAGGTTATAGTGTCATAGATGGATAAGTCATGGATGCACTCGGATAGAAGATCGAAGGCATATGAGTTTGGGGTGGAAGCATTTTTGAACTTTGCTGTAGAAAATCTTCTAACTACAACACATATCCGTTGTCCATGTGTTAAATGTGTTAATTTGAAGTTGTTTGGGGTTGGAATTATAAGGGATCACTTATACTTTAATGGAATTGACCAAAGCTATAAGAATTGGACATTTCACGAAGAACCTTGGGAAGCAACTACTAATGCTAGTACAAATGTTGAAGAAGATGATGGCCATAGTAGGTACAGTTTTGTGTCTGAAGAAATTGATATGGATGATAATGATTTTGGTGATTTTGGTTCCGATCCGTATGTGTTTGCCAATGTGATTGGGGATGGAGATCAACCAGTGTACCCTGGTTGTAGAAAGTACACGAAGTTATCGGCATTAGTGAAGTTGTATAATTTGAAGGCAAAACATGGGATGAGTGATGTCTGTTTTACAGAATTATTGATACTTCAAGGCGATTTGCTTCCAGAAGGAAATACAATACCAACCTCTATGTATGAGGCTAAAAAGACTTTGTGTGCATTGGGGCTGAGTTATGAGAAAATGCACGCATGCCCCAATGATTGCATCTTGTATAGGAAGGAGTATGAGGATTCAACTAATTGTCCTACTTGTGGTATCTCAAGGTGGAAGGAAGGCAAAGATTGAATCTTGAAAGAGGGTGTGCCAGCGAAGGTGGTGTGGTATTTTCCTCCAATTCCAAGGTTTAAAAGGATGTTTCAATCACATGAGACAGCTAAGAGTTTGACTTGGCATGCTGCTAGAAAATCAATTGACGGTCAGATGTCTCATCCGGCGGATTCCCCGTCTTGGAAACTTCTTGATGATAAATGGCCTGAGTTTGGTAATGAGCCGAGAAACTTGAGATTGGCTCTTTCATCTGATGGATTCAATCCCCACAGTTCTCTAAGTAGCAGATATAGTTGTTGGCCGGTTATCTTAGTTAAATATAATCTCCCTCCATGGCTGTGCATGAAACGAAAGTTCATGATGTTAACCTTATTGATTTCCGGTCCTAAACAACCCGGAAATGATATAGATGTCTACTTGGAGCCTTTGATTGATGATTTAAAATCTTTGTGGGATGGGATTAGAGGAGTGTATGATGCACATAATGGAGAATACTTTACACTCAGAGCTGCATTAATGTGGACAATTAATGATTTCCCCGCCTATGGAAACTTATCTGGTTGTGTTGTTAAAGGATATAAAGCTTGTCCAGTATGCGGCGATGATACACCTAGTCACAGGTTAAAAATGGCCACAAAATTTGTTACATTGGGCATAGAAAATGGTTACCAATCAATCATCCATATAGGAGGCAACGTGCAGCTTTTAATGGGAAACCTGAATATGTCATACCTCCTGAGCCATTAACCGGAGAAGAAGTGCTGCATATGGTTGAAAATGGTGACAGAGTTTGTTGGAAGAAGAAATCAATATTCTTTGATCTCGAGTATTGGAAATACCTTCCTGTGAGGCATGCCCTAGATGTTATGCACATTGAGAAGAATGTTTGCGATAGTATCATTGGTACATTGCTGGAGATCCCTGGAAAAAATAAAGATGAGATTGCTGCTCGATTAGATTTATTGAACATGGGGGTCAAAACTGATTTGCAACCCGAGTATGGAGAAAGACGTACTCGTTTGCCTCCTGGGCCTTGGAATTTGTCAAGAGCAGAGAAGAGAGAGGTTTGCAATTCTTTCTATGGTATGAAGGTCCCTGAAGGTTATTCTTCAAATATTAAAAATCTTGTATCTTTACAAGATTCAAGACTTCTTGGCCTTAAATCACATGATTGTCATACCTTAATGCAACAATTGCTCCCTGTGGCAATTCGTTCTATTTTTGAGAAGCCTGCAAGGTATGCAATAACTCGTTTGTGCTTCTTCTTCAATGCTATATGTGCAAAGACTGTTGATGTTTCCAAGCTAGATAAGTTGGAAGAAGATGTAGTAGTTACTCTGTGTTTGCTTGAGAAGTACTTTCCCCCTTCATTCTTTGATATCATGGTTCATCTACTAGTACATCTTGTCAGAGAAGTTCGTCTATGTGGGCCAGTATATTTTAGGTGGATGTATCCGTTTGAAAGATATATGAAAGTGCTGAAGGGGTACGTTCAGAATCGTACTCGTCCCGAAGGTTGCATTGCTGAGCGGTATATAGCTGAAGAAGCGGTAGAGTTTTGTACTCAGCATTTATCTGATGTTAATACAGTTGGAGTGCCTTCAAGCCAAAAGATGGGACTTTCAAAGCCATTATCAGGTTGCACAGTGAGCGTAGTTGATCAGGACCTGTTGAATCAAGCACATCTATATGTCTTGGAGAATACGGAGGAAGTCCTACCTTATATCGAGTACGTATGAGCTTTATTCTTTAAGTTTCCATTTTAAATTATTTCTTATGTTTATCTTCTATATTTAGGACCGTAATGCTTGAATTTTTCGTGTCATGTAGGCAACATATGATTCACATCAAGACTGCTTATCCAAAATTTAGAAAGAGAACAAAGTGGCTGCAGGATAAGCACAATAGCACTTTCATTCAATGGCTACGCTTCAAGGTATATGTTGTTGAATAACATATTTCTCTTTTAATTTTCTTCTTATTTCTATGTTAGATTGAATTAAGATATATGATTAATTTGCAGGTTCAAAGTGAACTTGAGGAAGACAATCATGGCGTATCAGAAAATTTAAGGTGGCTAGCAGCTGGTCCAAACATGGCAGTGCCATTATATAGGAGCTATCTTATTAAAGGTATTAAATTCAATATCAAGGCACAAGATGATGTGCGGACAACTCAAAATAGTGGAGTTTATTTACTTGCACATACCATGCAAGTTGCTAGTGCCAAGGATAAAAACCCAATTCTCTCAAATATGGGTTTCTATGGTGTCATTCAAGAAATTTGGGACCTTGACTACCAAAAGTTTACAATCCCAGTCTTTAGGTGTGATTGGATAGATAGTTCTGGTCTTGTAGTCGACGAACTTGGATTTACCCTTGTAGATTTGAGTAAAATTGGACATAGGAATGACCAATTTGTTTTGGCTTCTCAAGTCAAACAAATATTTTTTGTTGACGACCCGATGCATCGTGGTTGGTCGGTAGTGTTATCAATGCCTAATAGAGAATATAATGATGTTATTGGTGATGAAGTCTTAGGTGATGTGATAATTGAGTATGAGCCATTTACTAGAGGGATGCCAAATGTTGACACATTTGATGAACTGGTGGGTGAGTTAGGCGGTCAAAATATTCGAGATGGGTATGAAGATATATGGATTGAATGATGCTTATGTAATTGGCAGTGTATGACATTAATTTTGTAATATATTGTAATGTGATTTCTTCACTTTCTACGTTCAAATAAAACACGACGTTATTGTGAACCAGTTATTCAGCATATTTACCGACGTCTTAAAGCAACGTAACAATGAAGAACCACGACGCTATTGTGAAGCAATTATTCAGGATATCACGTCGGGGAAGGATTAAGAACCGCCATGTAATTCAAAATAACACGACTCCAATCCCATAATACCGACGTCTAAAAAACGAGATATATAATCTGAACGTTAAAAAATACGACGTCATCATACATTTTCCACGTCGCAAGTTCTTTTATAAACGAAGAGGAACGAAATGAATTCCGACGGTAATTCATTATAACCGCCGTCTAATATCAATTAAACGACGTTATTTGTAATACGGCTCTCATCATAATCAACGCCGTCTATATGTTCTGTAATACGGCTCTCATTTATTTGGAACTGACGTTGTTTAGAAGTTCAACGTCGTCTATATTAATAAGTGCGTCGTGAGTAATGAATACATATAAATACAACGTCGACAATATAAATGCCACCGACGTTGTTTCGCATTCAACGTCAACTATATAAATACATACGCCGTAAATAATGACACTGACAACTATTTCCACGTCATCTTTTTTAGAAAAATCGAAGTGGAAAATTTATTTCACGACGGTTGTTTGTAAATAAGAGACATAGTAGATTTCAATAACGTCGTCTTCTCATGTATTTAAAGACGTCATATTTTTTCTTGTCGTGAAAATTATATTTAACGGCGTAGTGTTTTAGTTGTCGTCGTTGTATGTCTATCTTGCGGCCTTGTTCTTTTAATATGTGTCATATTTTTCCTTTTTAACGACGGTGATTTGTTTGAGTTGGTCGTCTATTCTCATCCTCGACTATTGTTTAGAACTTTAGCAGACTAAACACGTCTGTTTTTATTTGTTTTCGACGTTGTTGTATTTAACAACGTCTAATATTTATCGTCGTTGTTTGTTTCTGAAAATAGGACGTATAAATTTTGTAATACGACTCTCATATATTTGTAACCGACGTTGTTTCGTTGTTCAACGTCTACTCTATAAATACATACGTCGTAAATAATGACACTAACAACTATTTCCACGTCATCTTTTATAGAAAAATCGAAGTGGAAAATTTATTTTACGACGGCTCTTTTTATATAGGCGACGTAGTAGGTATCAATAACGTCGTCTTCTAATGTATTTAAAGACGTCATATTTTTTATTGTCGTGAAAATGATATTTAACGGCGTTTTATTTTAATTTTCGTCGTTGTATGTCTATCTTGCGGCCTTGTTCTGTTAATATGTGTCCTATTTTTCCTTTTTAACGATGGTTTTTTTAGAGAGTTGGTCGTCTATTCTCATCCTCGACTGCTTTTTTAGATCTTTTGCAGTACAAAGACGTCGTTTTGTATTTGTTGATGACGTTGTATATTGTAACAACGACGGTGATTTAGCATCGTGGTTTATGAGGGAAAAGATGACGGTGGATTCCACGACCATTGAAAAACCGAATACACGACGGTGATTTACCGTCGTCTTTTTGCTTTTTTGTAGTAGTGTTTGCTTATCTGAAATGAACACCCAACCATTACTATTTTCACACCAAACATCAGCAAAGAAAATATCCATAAACTATGTCCAAGTCTCGGTATTTTCTACTCCAACCACAGCAAATGCGACAGGGTAGATCCCATTATTTGCATCAATACCAACTGTAGATAAAATCTGTTCATGATAAGTTCCCTTCACATGACAACTATCGAAACCCATAACTGGTTTGCATCCTGCAATAAAGCCCTTCTTCAATGCACTAAAGTAGATATATATTATTTTAAATATTGGGTTCTCCCCTCGCAAATCAGTCTCGATTAATACAGTGCTGCCTGGATTGTTTGCCTTCAGCTCTTCACAATAATCCCACAATTTTGTGTACTGTTCTTCAATACTTCCATGTAGTCTCTCTTTAGCAATGCTCTTGACTTTGTAAAACAGGTTTGCAGTGATATCTATGCCACAATTCTTATCTTCATAAAATCTAACACAGATATATTAAGCTTACTTTTCAAGTCCTCATCAAACCTTTGAGCAAGCCAGGAAGAAGTCGCAAACTTGGTCTTTTGCATCCGAGTAGTAGGCTCTTTGCCCACATAAGATGCATATAACAACCAATCATGCTTGACATCCCTTTTTTCTTTACATTTTTCTTTACCCTTTTCTCCATTTTATTCTCCACCATCCTCTCCAATTTTGTACCCGTTTTTCTCTATTTTTGTCTCCATTTCTTCTTCCTTTTTTTTTCTTTTTTCTTTTTTTTTCGGGCCTTTCCTCCACTTCCACACACACCCTAACCCTGTGAAGGTCATTCTTGATCCATCTTAGTGGCCTAGCACTTAAAACTGCATAGAATCTTATAGCCACCCTACATTGTTCCATGTTAACAAACTCCATTCCAATATGAAATACTGGATTAAATAAATTAATCTCCCCTTTGAATTGCTTGAACCTTTGAGATTTTATTTTGCGACTAACCTTTTTCACACCCGTATTTTCATCAACTTCGTCTTCCTATTTTGAAACACTTAGAAGGTCCTCTGAATTGTAGTCATCACTTGAAACATCATCGGGTTCTCTCTATGGTTCTTCAACAGCTTCATCCACTACATGCCTATCAAACCAACTGTTATCTTATGCTCCTTTTTGTTTGTCATGTTCTTCATCTGTTTGCTTGTAGTTACTATTTATGAACTGCAGGTGCTCTTCATCATCATCCTCTCCATCAACATTCACATCTTCTTCCTCATCTACTTGCTGCTCCTCATCTACCTCATCTACCTGCTGCTCCTTATCGTCCTCAGCTACCTATTACTCCTCATCTTCCTCTTCAGCTTCATCATTGGCATCATAAGCAATGTCATCATCTTGTACATCTACATATATCAATTGTGGTTGAAGCAAATTCTGAAAGTTAAATACAGCTGCAGAGACTTCATTCTCTAACAAGGTGGGTTCTGGCTTTCTTGTGATGTACAAACCTTGAACCCTTGATGCAGGTATATCACGCACAAACTCAAGCAATCCAAGTCTCCTCGAATTGCCACATAACCCAATGTTGTGGACCTATAGCGATAATCGACTTTTATGTGGTTGTATCCTAGTGATTCAGCAACATCATATAAGTCTAACATAGACAACTGATATCACTACTACAAAAAGTGAAAAAGACGACCAGAAAACAACGACGGTCTAAGTGAAAACTGTCGTGGTTTTTAAAAAGACGACGGTTCTAAAAACACCGTCGTGTAATACAACCTTAGACAACTAAAAAATGGAGATTCAAATGGCTGTTCAAAAACAACGACGTACATAATTAAACAACCGACGTCTATTTGAAACAGATTTTCGCAGTGTAAAATCAATGCCAACAAAGAACGGCAGAAGTTATGAATCGACCGACGTAGAAATTAAAGACGACGATTTCAATAAAAACTGCCGTTTTTACTCATAAAATAACACGACGAGGTTTTCGTATAAGACGCCGTATAATTACAAACAAATCCACGGCTTTAAAATACAAAATATCGCCGTATTAAATTAATGTACAACGACGGAAAATATAAATATATCGACGTCATTTGCGTATAGTTCTACGACGTTATCTTTAAATCGTACAATAAAATTTAACGTCGTATTTATTCATTTTATACGTCGTACCTTTAATTTTAACCGTCGTCTTAATAAGAATTTTTGTTAACAATTTTTTTCTTTGATTTTCTTATCCTACGTCGGTAGATCTACTTAATGACAAGAATTGAAATAACCACGACGGTTTATATAGAAAACCGCCGACATAATCAGATTTGTCTGAGATCCCAAGGGTTACGAAATCTTACCAGATGGAACTCTGTTCCACATCATAATCTTAACAGATGACACAGATTTGCAAATATTGCGTCGTGTTAGTTTACAAATTCTAGAACATTAATTTCCCTCATTTTAAATTTCCTCGGGAAAGAAAAATCTATTTATCACGCTTTGTAATTGAAAACTAAAACTGAAAGAATACGGGAAAAAAAACTCTATTTATAATTTAAAAATAAAATCCACGTCGGTTGTAGTACACTTAACGACGTTTAACAAAATAATCTACGTCGGTAATTATAAATCTACCGCCATCTTACCTTAATATAGACGACGAGAAAAGACGACGGTAGAACAGAAAACCGCCGTTGTTTCAGTTTCTTTAACAGTTTGGTCCTTTATCTTTCTGCAGGACTTGTATAGTTCAAAGCATTGACAATGTCTTCATCATATCTCCCAGCAACTACTGATTCGATTGCTCATGCTTTAGAGGCCATCTGAAGCCATTTCTATTCTTTATCGCATTCTTGAAACCCATCTTCTTCTTCTGAAGCTCTACGGATAAAGGAAGAGGCTATCACAAATCTGACGGATCTTCTTAGCCAAGAAAATCAAGAAGATTTCCCTGAGAAGCGAACTTTCCTTAGACAGCGAGTGGAGGCCAGGCTTGCATCTCTTTTGATGGAAAGCAAGGAGTATTCAGAAGCACTAAGTGTCCTATCAGGCTTGATCAAGGAAGTGAGAAGGCTAGTTGACAAGCTTCTTCTTGTGGACATATATTTGATGCGAGTAAGCTCAATTTCTCTTTGAGAAAGACATCCAAATTATTGTCTTTGAGACGTGAGAGACTGAGAGAGGAAGAACTTGGAACCTTAAATGTAAACCGAAAATGAATGAAAGCGACAAATTTATAGAATAAATTTTTAAAACCAACGGCGGTCCTTACAAAAAAACCGCCGTTTAAATTGTAAAATCAACGTCGGTATTATAGACGTATATTACAGAAATCCACGTCGGTAAATTAATAAAAATGACGTGTTAAATAATCTACCATGACGCGAGTTATTACTTATGTACTTTAATTTTTGAGTTTACTACGACGGTACCTACAACACTACTGTCGTATTTATTTACCACGTCCGAAGTTAAATGTACCGTCGTATTTTGTAATTTATACGTCGTAGTTATATGTAACCGCCGTATTATTTTTTTGAAATGGTTTTATATGTAAGCAACTTTTCGTCTACCTGACATACACATGCGCTGTTTCCAAACCCGATTAAAAAGTTCAATCTCCCAGAGAAAACTTTTAGACTTTTTTCCTTGTCAGAGCACTGTCAGAATATCTCATCGTCTTCCTCTCGTCTTCTTCGTCGTCTCTGAACTTAAACATAATCTTCCTCTTGCTTTCATTGCACGCAAAAGGTAAGCTTTCATTTTCACTATTTTGGTTGCTGTTTTGCATGCTCATACGTTTTTTGTTTGAAAAATCTTTTTACCTTTTTTCTGGCCAAAATCATTTTACTTATTTCCAAGTTCGATAAAATATACAGACAAAGAGGGAAAGTTTCCAACTTTGAAGACAACTACCTCAACTAAATAAGACGACGGTAGCTTCTTATGTACGTGGTTAAATATGTAGACCACGACGTTTCGTCAGTCGTTCTAGCGTCGTCTGAAAATTGACAAAGTTGTTTTTAAAATTATAGTCTTTTTTTTATTTGCTTGTTTAATTGCAGGTTTGATTTCTCTGAACAATGGTTTTTGTTTTTCCCTAATTTGATAAAATATAAAGAAAAAGAAAGTAGGGTTGGTATCTAATATAGACGACAGTATCTTATTGTTTTACGTCGTGTGAATGTTAATACCACGACGTCATATTAAAATACCGTCGTCTATATAAGATTTCAAAACTTTCTTTCTTGGCCTTGTATTTTATCAAATTAGAAAACAAAAACCATGGTTCAGAAAAATCAAATCTGCAATCAAACATTCACAGAGAAAGAAAGAAGGGTTTTGGATCCTTATATAGACGACGGTATATTACGACTGACGTCGTGTGAACATCAATACCACGACGTTATATAAATATTTCGTCGTGCATAGTTAATTATCACGTCGTTTATAGTTAATTATTTCGTCGTTGTTTAATTACCTTGGTTTTAAACATTTATTACGTCTGAGATTATTTCATTGCGTCGTTTAAAATCATATCATACGTCGTATTTTATTAATAACTGTCGTTAGTGTTCTTAATCTTTTCCTGAAATATTTTCACTTGCAGTTTTGTCTGTAAAAATGGTTTCTCACCAAGACCAAAGTAAGGATTCTGGCTCCAAGAAAAATGGAGGTAAGGAGCTTGGAATGGTACCTCCTCAAGTGAAGCCTTCGAAGAAGATGAAGTTTGCTTCATCATCTGCTGAGACAGAACGAACCAGCACAACAACAATCTCTGATGATTCAAAGTCTGGTCGAGGTATGAGCACAATGCCTCGTGTTGTGAAGAGAAAACTTCAGAAACTGAGGCCAATTGTTGAGTACAATAAAAGGGGGAAAGGAATTGGCCAAGCACATAGTGAGATGTAGTCCTACATTGGTGTGTTGGCACGCTCCAGAGTTCCACTTGTGGACATGAAATGGGCTCAAATCCCCAAGGATACAAAGGAGCAGATTTGGGAAGCAGTTGACCTTGCTTTTGTGGTAGGTCAAGGGGGCAAGAGCTCTGTGTTAGCTTCTGCTGCCAAGAAATGGAAGGATTTCAAGTCTACACTAACGAGGCAATATATCCTTCCATACACCAATGACAGGGAGAGATTAAGCCAACCCCCTGAAATATATAAATTCATAGAGAAAGCACAATGGGATGCCTTTGTAGCTTCAAGGTTATCCAAAGATTTTGAGTCTGTGCATTCTCAACATGCACAGATTAGAGAGAAACTCGAGTACAATCATCGATTGTCTCGAAAAGGATATGCTGGTTTGGAGGATCAATTGGAGGAAACCATGCCTGGGGTAGAAATTGATCGATCTACCTTATGGAAGAGAGCTAGACAGGACAAACATGGTAACATCCCTGATCCAAAGGTGGCAGAGAAAGCAAAATTAATTGTAAGCCTACTCACTCTGTTTTAAATTTTTATTAAACTGTGAATAATTCTTATTACGTCTTATGTTATATTTTGCGTCGTGTGAATGATATTACCACATCGACATATTTTAAAAAACGTCGTTAAAGGTCTAAATCAGGAATCACAACTCTGTTTTCTGTAATTATAGCATAAGATGTCGGTGGTTCATTTTCGCGTCGTCTGTATTAAATTACTACGTCGAAATGTTTTAAACAACGTCGTTAAAGGTGTGAATATTGAATCATCCCTCTGTTATCTGTAAATAAAGCATAAGACGTCGGTGGTTTATTAATTTCGTTGTTTTAAAAAGCGAACCATGTCGGTATAACTACCGTCGTGATAAATTATAATAACGTCGATTTATATGTTATTGCGTCGTGTGAAATTATATAATACGTCGTTTGTATATAAATAACCGTCGTGTGTTTTTGTTCTTACTTTTTTATATATCTTTGTTTTAGGATGAATTGCAAAAACAAGTCTCGGAAGGCAAAGTCACTGTTTCTGGCAGCAATGATGTGCTGACCATGGCTTTGGGCCCCGAGCATCCAGGCAGAGTCAGAGGAGTAGGTGCTGGGATCTCACCAAGGCAATATTTTAATTTACCCAAACCACAGAGAGTGAGCTTTGACGACCGTTTGAAGGACAGTTTAAGAGTTCTCCTTCAAGAAGAGACTAAAAAGATGGAGGCTAAGGCAAGGGAAGAGGCTTTAAGGATGGAGGCTAGAACGAAACAATTGGTAGAGGCTGAGAGGGAGCATTTCCTGAGTCAGCTTTCCCAATTAATTCCCAATTTTGATCCAAGCATGCTTAAACCCAGAATTAGCCAAAGTCCCAAAAATCCAATGTCTGACAAAGCAAGCTGCTCTGGAGGTGATGTGAGATCCCAGCATTTTGAGGATGATACTGCTAAAAATGGGAAACATCAGGAAGAAAAGGTAACATATCTGAACTTTGAATTCTCTGTTTGTTTAAAAACCATTAGACGTCGTTATTATTAATAAAACCGTCGTTTGAAATACATACCACGACGATTTTAAACATAAACCGTCGTTTGTATTTCAATACCACGTCGTATTTAGTTTACTTGTTTTACACGCCATTAAACGTCGTTATTTTAAAACTTTGTGGTTTTTAGACGACGGAGTTAGTCATTCCCGACGTAATAGATGAAGGGAAGACAGAAGAAAAACATGATGAAAAGGAGAAAGAAGATGACGACCAGGTATGTTCACATAACTTTGCCTTTTTTATTTGTTTTTCAAAATTCCAGACGTCGATATTTTTCTTTGAACCGTCGTTTGTTTACAACTTAGACGGCGGAATTTTTTTTAAGACGTAATAAATTATTCACCACGACGGTTTCTTCAGACGACGTTTAAATTGTTTTCAGACGACGTTTTATTCCTTAAACCGTCGTTTTTATTGAATTACCACGTCATTTTTTTTATTTCTTTAAACAGGTTAATAAAGTTGTTGATTATTCAAATATGGAGGCGCCATCTTCTTTAAACTCCCTTTGTCGTTATGTGGAAACGACACTCGTGCCTCAGGATAAGACCCTGCACTTTACAATTGATAAGGAGGTGTTTGGACTAGAGCGCGATACCTTCCTCCTGCCTGAAGATATTACACAATTTGCAGGCATGGAAGAAATAGGAGCCACTGTCATTGCTGTATATATGAGGTTTGTCATTCTAAAATAATACGTCGTTGGTGTATTTATTGCGTCGTCTTAACCAACTAACCACGTCGTTAGTATATCATAACGTCGTTGTCTATTTCAGTACGTCGTGTGAAATTTTATAATACGTCGTTTTGTTATACATAACCGTCGTGTTTTTTTGTATATATGAGGTTTGTCATTCTAAAATAATACGTCGTTGGTTTATTTATTGCGTCGTCTTAACTAACTAACCACGTCGTTAGTATTTACCGTCGTGATAAATATATTATAACGTCGTTGTCTGTTTCAGTACGTCGTGTGAAATTTTATAATACGTTGTTTTGTTATACATAACCGTCGTGTGTTTTTTTGTGCTGACTTGTTTATATTATTTTATATATTTAGGCACTTGCACGATGTTTTGAAAAGAGCAAATATGTGCAATATGGTTGGCTTTATCGACCCTGCTACAGTTAGTGCCAGCTCTGGCACAATAGCTAACAGATCACGCCTACTAGCAGCTCGACTTCAGAAGACTGACGGTGAACAGATTTTACTGATGCCTTACAATCCAGGGTTAGTCTCCTTAACAGGATTTTATTTTTATGATTTTCAATAAATTACAGCGTATAAACTAACCACGTCGGTGTTTTATTTTATTGAGTCGTTTGAAACTACTAACCACGTCGGTAGTTATTTATCGTCGTGATAAATGTAAAATGTCGTCGATTGCTACTTTATTTCGTCGTGTGAAATATTATAATACGTCGTTATTGTAAATAACCGTCGTTTTTATATTAATTTTGTGCAGCCGTCATTGGATCTTGCTGATTGTAAGAGCAAAGAGAGAAACCGTCTATTTTCTGGATCCTCTGCCAGGAAATCATGTGGTCGATGAAGAGGCCAAAAACATTGTGAACAGTGCTATAAAAATTTATAATTCTCACATAGCCAGAGCAGGCCGTAAGGCAGTAATTTGGAAAACTCTGTCAGGCACACCAAAGCAACCAAGCAATGTCGAATGCGGGTATTATGTGATGCGCTTCATGAGGGACATCATCATGGATCCTTCCTTGGGGTTTGAGAAGAAGGTAAGAAGAAATTACCTTCATACATTTTACGTCGTTTTTTGTATTATCAACGACGGTCATGTAAAATTACCGTCGTTGAATAGATATAGTACATCGGTTATGAAAAATATCGTCGTCTGTGATTGAATTTCTTTTTATTTATAAACCCTAATAGTCATTGTTTATGCAGTATGCCAAGGGAAAACAGGAAGCGTCATACCCCCAAGAAGCAATTGATGAAGTCCGGAATGAATGGTCAGAGTTTGTTTGCCTTCACCTGGAATAGGGGAATTATTGAACACTTGATATTTATGTATAATGTACAAATTTTGTCTATAATATATAATGTAAAAATTTGTTGAGGTTTTCTTAAATTAAAAAAAAAAACAAACATACAAATTGCGTAACCGACGTGTAATACTTTTCCAACGACGTAATAAAGTCAAAAGCCGTCGTTTTTTGTTGTTTCCTTTTAACCAAATCCGACGTAAAAGGATATTTAGACGACGTTCTTTGAACGATTGAGTCGTTTATGGTTTACAACATCTTCAATTTCTTAAGGGTTCAGGGTAGTACTTTGTAACGACAGCGGTTAAGTCGTGGAATATATATTTTACGTCGGATAGTTAAATATCCGCCATGGTTTCTCATTTAAACGACGTCATTTTAACAACTTAGTCGTCTATTACAATTTACAACGTCTAAAATTTATTAACACCGACGTGGTTTGTTGTTGTGATAAGAATATTTTATTATTTTTATATCAAAATATTTAAAATAAATTTAAAATAAATCAGAAAAATGCAAAGTCAACTCCTATGAAGTCATTGATATATTTTCTTCCCCCTAAACCTTGAAAAAATTCATTTTGAATAACAAAAATTTAAAATGACCATCCAAAACAAAATTATTTTGATGAATCATAAAATCACTTCTAGTTTTATGGTTTAGGGTTTAGAGTCTAGGGTTTAGAGATTCGGGTTGTTATTTATTGGGGTTTATTTTTAAAGTATAATTTTTGGGTAGTATAGGGTATATATTAGGCTGTAAAACCATAAACCCTTTTATAAACTTAATTTTTAAAATTATATAATTTAGTTTTAAGGGTTTAGGGTATTAATTGTTAACGACGGTGGTTGAGTCGTGGAATACATATGTTACCTCGGGCAGTAAAATATCCGACATGGTTTCCACTTTAAACGACGTCATTTTAATATGTAAGTCGTCTATTATAATTTACAACGTTTTCAATTTCTTAACTTCGACGTGGTTTTTCAATCGTCTTTATATCAAAATATTCAAAATAAATTTAAAATTAATCCGAAAAATGAACGTCAAAATAAACGGCGTTACGTTCAGTGTTTTCGTCGTGGAATATTACATTTACGTCGGTTCTTGTAGAACTTTCGCCATGGTTTTTCTTTCGACGTTTTAAAGAGCCCGCGCTCTAAAAATTTTCGCGCGCCCTAAATTTTTTTATATTTGGCTCTTATTCTTATACTTCTAACCCTGAACCCTAAAATTTTCAGATTTCGCGCAACATAACATTCGCTCTCTCACTTCTGCTCTAATTAAAAGTTGCACTCTCCAGGCTCCGTCGAATCTGTGAGCTCGTCCAACCTGTAAGTACAAACCCTATCTTCCCCTTGTAAATTCATTGAATGATATTAGGTTGTTTTGTTAAAGGGTTTTAGGTATATGCTTTGCGATCTGTTAATAATGTGCTTATAGGTATGGGTTCATGGATTTTCTGTTTAATGGGTTCATGGATTTTCTGTTTAATGGGTTCATGGATTTTATGTTTAATGGGTTCATGGATTACATTATCTGTTATGTTGAATTGGGAATGGTTTTAATTTTGTCGGATCTTTTAATCACCCTTATGTTATGTT
Source organism: Prunus persica (assembly GCF_000346465.2). Lineage (NCBI taxonomy): Eukaryota > Viridiplantae > Streptophyta > Magnoliopsida > Rosales > Rosaceae > Prunus > Prunus persica. The sequence goes on from NC_034011.1 coordinate 8,035,504, forward strand.
GAATTGGGAATGGATTTATTGTTTTCATGCTTGGTTTCATGTATATGTTGGTTTCTTGCTTGTTTTGTTAAAGGGTTTTAGGTATGTGCTTTGCGATCTGTTAATAATGTGCTTATAGGTATGGGTTCATGGATTTTCTGTTTAATGGGTTCATGGATTTTATGTTTAATGGGTTCATGGATTACATTATCTGTTATATTGAATTGGGAATGGTTTTAATTTTGTCGGATCTTTTAATCACCCTATGTTATGTTGAATTGGGAATGGATTTATTGTTTTCATGCTTGGTTTCATGTATATGTTGGTTTCTTGCTTGGTTTCATATATATGTTGTGTTCTTAATGGGTTTTGGGTTCTTGAAAATAAACTGAGACACGACGCCTTTTTAGGCATACGACGACGATTACACGACGGTTTATGAAAAAACCGTCGTTGTATTACTTATACACGACGGTTTTTTCATAAACCGTCGTTTGTATTACTTATATTAGACGACGTCTGTTGAAAATCCGTCATCTATATATGCCAAATACGTCTGTTTTTGTTTAAAACCCGTCGTCTCTGTTGTGTATTACTTGCTATTAGATCTTTGTATAATCTGCTATAGTGATGGTCATTGCCTGTATTTTCACTTTATTATAGATAATAGGTTATAGTGTCGGAGATGGATAAGTCATGGATGCACTCGGATAGAAGATCGAAGGCATATGAGTTTGGGGTGGAAGCATTTTTGAACTTTGCTGTAGAAAATCTTCTAACTACAACACATATCCGTTGTCCATGTGTTAAATGTGTTAATTTGAAGTTGTTTGGGGTTGGAATTATAAGGGATCACTTATACTTTAATGGAATTGACCAAAGCTATAAGAATTGGACATTTCACGGAGAACCTTGGGAAGCAACTACTAATGCTAGTAGAAATGTTGAAGAAGATGATGGCCATAGTAAGTACAGTTTTGTGTCTGAAGAAATTGATATGGATGATAATGATTTTGGTGATTTTGGTTCCGATCCGTATGAGTTTGCCAATGTGATTGGGGATGGAGATCAACCAGTGTACCCTGGTTGTAGAAAGTACACGAAGTTATCGGCATTAGTGAAGTTGTATAATTTGAAGGCAAAACATGGGATGAGTGATGAGAAAATGCACGCATGCCCCAATGATTGCATCTTGTATAGGAAGGAGTATGAGGATTCAACTAATTGTCCTATTTGTGGTATCTCAAGGTGGAAGGAAGGCAAAGATTCAATCTTGAAAGAGGGTGTGCCAGCGAAGGTGGTGTGGTATTTTCCTCCAATTCCAAGGTTTAAAAGGATGTTTCAATCACATGAGACAGCTAAGAGTTTGACTTGGCATGCTGCTAGAAAATCAATTGACGGTCAGATGTCTCATCCGGCGGATTCCCCGTCTTGGAAACTTCTTGATGATAAATGGCCTGAGTTTGGTAATGAGCCGAGAAACTTGAGATTGGCTCTTTCATCTGATGGATTCAATCCCCACAGTTCTCTAAGTAGCAGATATAGTTGTTGGCCGGTTATCTTAGTTACATATAATCTCCCTCCATGGCTGTGCATGAAACGAAAGTTCATGATGTTAACCTTATTGATTTCCGGTCCTAAACAACCCGAAAATGATATAGACGTCTACTTGAAGCCTTTGATTGATGATTTAAAATCTTTGTGGGATGGGATTAGAGGAGTGTATGATGCACATAATGGAGAATACTTTACACTCAGAGCTGCATTAATGTGGACAATTAATAATTTCCCCGCCTATGGAAACTTATCTAGTTGTGTTGTTAAAGGATATAAAGCTTGTCCAATATGCGGCGATGATACACCTAGTCACAGGTTGAAAAATGGCCACAAAATTTGTTACATTTGGCATAGAAAATGGTTACCAATCAATCATCCATATAGGAGGCAACGTGCAGCTTTTAATGGGAAACCTGAATATGGCATACCTCCCGAGCCATTAACCGGAGAAGAAGTGCTGCATATGGTTGAAAATGGTGACAGAGTTTGTTGGAAGAAGAAATCAATATTCTTTGATCTCGAGTATTGGAAATACCTTCCTGTGAGGCATGCCCTAGATGTTATGCATATTGAGAAGAATGTTTGCGATAGTATTATTGGTACATTGCTGGAGATCCCTGGAAAAAATAAAGATGGGATTGCTGCTCGATTAGATTTATTGAACATGGGGGTCAAAACTGATTTGCAACCCGAGTATGGAGAAAGACGTACTCGTTTGCCTCCTGGGTCTTGGAATTTGTCAAGAGCAGAGAAGAGAGAGGTTTGCAATTCTTTCTATGGTATGAAGGTCCCTGAAGGTTATTCTTCAAATATTAAAAATCTTGTATCTTTACAAGATTCAAGACTTCTTGGCCTTAAATCACATGATTGTCATACCTTAATGCAACAATTGCTCCCTGTGGCAATTCGTTCTGTTTTGGAGAAGCCTGCAAGGTATGCAATAACTCGTTTGTGCTTCTTCTTCAATGCTATATGTGCAAAGACTGTTGATGTTTCCAAGCTAGATAAGTTGGAAGAAGATGTAGTAGTTACTCTGTGTTTGCTTGAGAAGTACTTTCCCCCTTCATTCTTTGATATCATGGTTCATCTAGTAGTACATCTTGTCAGAGAAGTTCGTCTATGTGGGCCAGTATATTTTAGGTGGATGTATCCGTTTGAAAGATATATGAAAGTGCTGAAGGGGTATGTTCAGAATCGTACTCGTCCCGAAGGTTGCATTGCTGAGCGGTATATAGCTGAAGAAGCGGTAGAGTTTTGTACTCAGCATTTATCTGATGTTAGTACAGTTGGAGTGCCTTCAAGCCAAAAGATGGGACTTTCAAAGCCATTATCAGGTTGCACAATGAGCGTAGTTGATCAGGACCTGTTGAATCAAGCACATCTATATGTCTTGGAGAATACGGAGGAAGTCCTACCTTATATCGAGTACGTATGAGTTTTATTCTTTAACTTATTGATTTTAAATTATTTCTTATGTTTATCTTCTATATTTGGGACCGTAATGCTTGAATTTTTCATGTCATGTAGGCAACATATGATCCACATCAAGACTGCTTATCCAAAATTTAGAAAGAGAACAAAGTGGCTGCAGGATAAGCACAATAGCACTTTCATTCAATGGCTACGCTTCAAGGTATATGTTGTTGAATAACATATTTCTCTTTTAATTTTCTTCTTATTTCTATGTTAGATTGAATTAAGATATATGATTAATTTGCAGGTTCAAAGTGAACTTGAGGAAGATAATCATGGCGTATCAGAAAATTTAAGGTGGCTAGCAGCTGGTCCAAACATGGCAGTGCCATTATATAGGAGCTATCTTATTAAAGGTATTAAATTCAATATCAAGGCACAAGATGATGTGCGGACAACTCAAAATAGTGGAGTTTATTTACTTGCACATACCATGCAAGTTGCTAGTGCCAAGGATAAAAACCCAATTCTCTCAAATATGGGTTTCTATGGTGTCATTCAAGAAATTTGGGACCTTGACTACCAAAAGTTTACAATCCCAGTCTTTAGGTGTGATTGGATAGATAGTTCTGGTCTTGTAGTCGACGAACTTGGATTTACCCTTGTAGATTTGAGTAAAATTGGACATAGGAATGACCAATTTGTTTTGGCTTCTCAAGTCAAACAAATATTTTTTGTTGACGACCCGATGCATCGTGGTTGGTCGGTAGTGTTATCAATGCCTAATAGAGAATATAATGATGTTATTGGTGATGAAGTCTTAGGTGATGTGATAATTGAGTGTGAGCCATTTACTAAAGGGATGCCAAATGTTGACACATTTGATGAACTGGTGGGTGAGTTAGGCGGTCAAAATATTCGAGATGGGTGTGAAGATATATGGATTGAATGATGCTTATGTAATTGGCAGTGTATGACATTAATTTTGTAATATATTGTAATGTGATTTCTTCACTTTCTACGTTCAAATAAAACACGACGTTATTGTGAACCAGTTATTCAGCATATTTACCGACGTCTTAAAGCAACGTAACAATGAAGAACCACGACGCTATTGTGAAGCAATTATTCAGGATATCACGTCGGGGAAGGATTAAGAACCGCCATGTAATTCAAAATAACACGACTCCAATCCCATAATACCGACGTCTAAAAAACGAGATATATAATCTGGACGTTAAAAAATACGACGTCATCATACATTTTCCACGTCGCAAGTTCTTTTATAAACGAAGAGGAACGAAATGAATTCCGACGGTAATTCATTATAACCGCCGTCTAATATCAATTAAACGACGTTATTTGTAATACGGCTCTCATCATAATCAACGCCGTCTATATGTTCTGTGATACGGCTCTCATTTATTTGGAACCGACGTTGTTTAGAAGTTCAACGTCGTCTATATTAATAAGTGCGTCGTGAGTAATGAATACATATAAATACAACGTCGACTATATAAATGCCACCGACGTTGTTTCGCATTTCAACGTCAACTATATAAATACATACGTCGTAAATAATGACACTGACAACTATTTCCACGTCATCTTTTTTAGAAAAATCGAAGTGGAAAATTTATTTCACGACGGTTGTTTGTAAATAAGAGACGTAGTATATTTCAATAACGTCGTCTTCTCATGTGTTTAAAGACGTCATATTTTTTCTTGTCGTGAAAATTATATTTGACGGCGTAGTGTTTTAGTTGTCGTCGTTGTATGTCTATCTTGCGGCCTTGTTCTGTTAATATGTGTCATATTTTTCCTTTTTAACGACGGTTTGTTTAGAGAGTTGGTCGTCTATTCTCATCCTCGACTACTTTTTTAGATCTTTTTGCAGTACAAAGACGTCGTTTTGTATTTGTTGATGACGTTGTATATTGTAACAACGACGGTGATTTAGCGTCGTGGTTTATGAGGGAAAAGATGATGGTGGATTCCACGACCATTGAAAAACTGAATACACGACGGTGATTTACCGTCGTCTTTTTGTTTTTTTGTAGTAGTGTATGTATTACAGTTGTCTGCCCATTGTACAGTACCTCCCACATACTTTCCCTTTTTAAAATACCCCCCATGGTGAATTTCAATAGTAAATAACTCTGAATCACCTACAAACAACAAATTTTAATTTAATTAACTCAGCAACTTCAATTTACTACAACAAACTACCAATCGAATCCAGCCTTTACTAACATCAGCCACACACAGACAAAGCAAAGCACATGCTTTACTTTGGGACCACAACCACTTAAACAATGAAAAGAAAGGGAAAGTTGAGGACTCACGATACTTAGGAGCCTGCCCACTGCTCTGGACTTCGACAAGCATCTTTCTTGGTCTGTAGAAAGTGTTGCTTCGAGATTCCTATGACAACCGCGCCGATTTGTCAAATCCAGCTACTATGCAGCTCGATTTAGTGAAAAACTCTAAAACCTCAAAAAGATTTGTTTTCAATAATGGGGGTGTTTTTTAGTTTTAAAAAATGGACATACCAAACAAGTTTTTTAAGCTTTGGACTTAAAATTTGATTTTGAATTTATAAAATTGAATCCAAGTAGGATACCAAATGGACCCTTACTAATTAAACAACACTTAATCAGGAATCGACCCTTCAATCTGATAAAAGTAATAATCGAGAGAATGTTTTTTCATTCATTCGATAACTAATTTCCCCTTGTGGAACAAAGCAAGAACAATCACTACAATTAAAGCAAAGCAAAACTAAACCACAATTACTCTAGATTGATCCAAATTAATATGCTTTAATGGATTGAAATTTGTATGCATGGATGATATTTTTCACATGGGTAAATTCAGAAAATGACTGCCACTTACTTTACTACTTTAGCTTTTGAATATAAATTCCACAGCATTATTGCTTTGTATGGTCCATATGCACGTAGCTTTGATAAAAATTGACTAAACATAAGTCATTAAAAACTAAACAAAACAGGAAAAGAAAAAAAGAAGAAAACCCTGATTGGATAGAATAACGGAGTGGTTCTCTTAGATTCTGTTCAGACTAGGTCCACGCACTAAGGATATCGGAAGCGAATCATTGCATGCTTTATTTATTTTCTAAAAACAAAAGCAGAAGCTTTAACTCAACAGTGCGGGAGGCAAGTTGGCCTTGATTATAACCATTTATGGAAGGAAACCTCCGAGCCCACCACCATCTCCATCATCATCTCCTCCAACTCATCACTGATCACTCTACAATTGGTGCCACAGCTTCTCCACCACCAGCTCCACCACATGCAAAACCAATAGGTCAAGGAATAAGCTACCAAAGAACTTGATCCCCGCCGCCCTTGCTGAAGCCAGCACCGTCACATGGACAGCTAGGAACTTCTCCATGCAATAGAATCATAACTGAGCATTCTGTAAGGAAGCCAAGGTCACCTCCACCGTCACTGAAATTGTTGATAGGAAGTGAGTGATTATGGAAACACTCGATCCCCGCCGCCGCCGAAGCCAGCACCGTCACATGGACAGCTAGGAAGTAGTACTTCTCCATGCAATAGAATTATATCTACGGTAACTGAGCATTGTGTAAGGAAGCCAAGGTCACCTCCGCCGTCAATGAAATTATTGATAGGAATTGATTGTGGAAACACTCGATCCCTGCCGCCACCACCAAAGGCAGCGCGGTCACATGGACAGTCAATACTTCTCCATGGAATAGAATCATATCTATAGCAACTAATTATGGATGGATCAAATTACCCTCCATCGTCCAAATGTTTGTCCTTATGAATAAACGTTGTGTGGGTAATGGTTTTACTAATTGTACTTAGGAAGAGTAGCTTTCGTACTGCAAATACATTTGCTTTCGTGCTTCAACAACTATGCATTGGTAATTGATGGTTGTATATTATAAAATTCATTCCAATCAATAAGTAGAAAAGCTCCCCTTGGTAAGGTTCTGGATTTAAGTCATAGCATTCATGTAATATGTATGAGTTTAGTATATTATATCATCCCTTTCAATAAGAAAGTTCTTAAAAAAAAGTTTGTATAAAGCAATATAGGGTTTAGGTTTCTAAATCGAACAAGCCCCTTGCACTCGAGAACAACTTTTCTCACATGGATCAATTGAGAAAATTATTCCCCCTCTGGATTTAAGTCATAGCATTCATGTAATATGTATGAGTTTAGTATATTATATTATCCCTCTCAATAAGAAAGTTCTTAAAAAAAAGGTTTGTATAAAGCAATATAGGGTTTAGGTTTCTAAATCGAACAAGCCCCTTGCACTCGAGAACAACTTTTCTCACATGGATCAATTGAGAAAATTATTCCCCCTCCTACCTACCTAACTAGGAAGCTATAGTCTTAGAAAAGTAAAGAACATATAAAATGAAAAATATGAGAAAACTACTAGGAAGTTGTTGTAAATGATGGATGAGCCACAAGTTGAAAGTGAGGAATACAGCTGGAAATGAAATACCATATTTTACAGAAAGTTGAAGACTTATAGGCTTGGTCACTATTTACAAACAGTAAGAAGCAATTATTGTGGTTGTTGAGTGAATGTTCTAGTTGTGAAGCATATACCATCTGCCTATAGAGGTAATCTTCAGGCTTTGATACACACCAATCTGAAGAGAAAAATGAGAGAGAAATCTGAGAGTTAGAAAGCTTTATCTGAGAGAAAAAATTCTACCAGTGTAATACCACATGAGCAAATACAATCTCATCCCAATATTCAATGGTATTTTCATACTCTGCCTATTTTATAACAGAAGCTAGTTTCCTCATCATGCCCACTGAATTTTTTGTTTTATTTTTCAAAGCCAACATGCAACAAAGGATGCCAAGGTTGACCCAAAACAAGTTGATTAAAAATGAAAATAAAGAGTAGAACCATGAGTGTAGATTGGAACCGAGTCCTGGTCTTCAGATAGTTTTGTGCGTGCTAGAAGGACCACGAGGAGTCAAAGTGTACAACTTATGTCTTGTTCCTATACAAGAAACAAAAGTGGAAGCTTGAGGGGCCGATGGCTTCCTTTTCCTAAAGAAATGCACCAAATTGATCAAATATGTAGTATATAAATACCATAGACATTGTAAGTAAATGGTTAGAAGTATAAGAAAATATTTTTCTGTTATTATATAATACATCATATATTAATGGGAGGGATTGTTAGATCTAGGTTTAAAACGATTAGCTACTATTGGATTTAGTTCAAGCGTTGTTGGTTTAGATGTAGGTCCCTTGACTTTTTTTTTTGTATGTGTGTGTGTGTGTGTCAGTTTTACCCTTTGAGTTAAATTAGGAACTAAAATCGGTATTTAGGCAAGAGGGGTAAATTTAAACTATAACCAGAGTGTCAAAAGGTAGAATAGAATCAGTGTTCCTGAACAATGTATGACTAGTCAGCAACTAGTCACAGACCTAAGATTACAATTTACAAACCACACACATACAACAAACAATTATCAAACCCCTGGAGATTTAGAAGAAAACTAGGTGACAACCTAAGCACTCAGAAGGACCCGTCAATCTAGGCATCCTTTGTGCTAGCAACAACCATGATGGTATGTGTGTGAGCATCCATTAAATCAGAAATGAGAATAATAATAACAAATGATTAGTCACAGTCACAGAATCAACACACATACATGTTCACTCAGACACCTACCAATGGAAAAAACTAGGGGTCATCTTCCAACCAGAGAATCCCCTAAGGGCTCGTTTGGTACACAGGACTGTCTTGGCATGGACTATGCTTAGGGACTGGCTTGGCTTGACTTGGCTTGGTCTAAGTTGGATAACATTTATCCTGTGTTTGGTGTATGCTTGGACTAGGACTATAATTTTTTTATTTTTTCAAAAATATCTATATATATGTATATATGTATTTTATAATATATATAATATATATGTATATACATGTATATAAGTATATTATAATAATATTATACATTTTAAATAATATAAACGTACATATATATATAAGTGTATATAGGTGTATATATGTATATTATAATATACATGGGTATAATACATATACATATATTTATATATATATGTATGTATATTATAATATATAATATATATATATATGGGTATGTTATAATAATAATAATAATAATAATAATATACATGTATATACGTGTATATATGTATATTATATATGTATGTATATATACATATATTATATATGTATATATAATATATGTATAATATATGTATATATATTATATATATTATAATATTACATATATATATATATATATATACGTATATACATGTATATAATATATGTGTATATAGGTGTATCTATATATTATAATATATACATGGGTATAATACATATACATATACATATGTATATTATAATAGATAATATATATGGGTATGTTATAATAATAATATACATGTATATACGTGTATATATGTATATTATAATATATATACATATAGTATAAATATATAATATATATGTGTATATACGTGTGTACATGTATATTATAATACATACATGGGTATAATATATACACATATATGTATATATACTTATATATATGTAGTATAATAATATATATTACATATATACATGTATGCTATTATTATAATATTAATATGCATTTGTATATGGATATATTATAATAATAATATACGTGTAGATATCTATATGTATTTATATATTGTATATGTATATATGTGTTTATATATATAAATGTATATACGTGTTTATATATATACATGTATATACGTGTATATATGTACATTAATATATAATATAATATATATTACATATATACATGTATACATGTATGCTATTATTATAATATTAATATGTATGTGTACATGAGTATATTATAATAATAATATATGTGTATATATCTATATGTATTTATATATATTATATATGTATATATGTGTATATATATATATACTTGTATATGTGTATATACATGTATATATGTACATTATAGTATATGTGTATGTAATAATAATAATAATAATAGTAATATATGTTATTAGTATTACAATATTGAAAGGACCCGCCCCGAATTTTCTCAAAAACCCGAGACGAACCCTTTGGAATTCCTGACATCACCCCGATGCCAGGCCCACTTACTAAAAACCGAGACTTCTTGCCGAAATTTCGGCAGAGTCTCCCCTATAATTTGGACATTTCCCAAAATTTATACCTGCATAAAAACGCATTTAATATTTCCAACTGGCAGCATGCACAATATAATTTCATGCAAATTCTCATAAATGGCCTTCGGCCTTCCAATAATTCTCAAACAACTACCAAACAATTCAAATACAAATTATGACTAATATTTAGTCTTCGGCTGCACCTAATAACCTTAGGCTGCCTACGTACCCTCCTTGAGGGATCAAGCCACACGTAGTTCTTCCATAAAACCCAATTCCACACATCAGCGATACCTTATTTCATTTCTCTGTATTTCACATATTCTCCCCATATGCCGGTACAACCAACGCCACGTATGGGGCCTGTCAACATGCCGGATAACCTTCGCCACGTGCGACCATACCATACTATCATAATATCTCCCCATACGCCGGTACAACCAACGCCACGTATGGGGTCTGTCTCAACGCCGGATAACCTACGCCACGTGAGTGAGACCTGCACGTCATATCACATAACTCCCCATACGCCGGTACAACCAACGCCACGTATGGGGCCTGTCCCAACGCCGGATAACCTACGCCACGCGGGACCTCAACATCATATCACAAATCTCCCCATACGCAGGTACAACCAACGCCACGTATGGGGTCTGTCGACACGCCGGATAACCTACGCCACGTGCGACCTCAACACAATATCATAATATCTCCCCACACGCCGGTACAACCAACGCCACGTATGGGGCCTGTCTCAACGCCGGATAACCTACGCCACGTGAGACCTGAACATCATATTACAATTCTCCCCATACGCCGGTACAACCAACGCCACGTATGGGGTCTGTCCCAACGCCGGATAACCTACGTCACGTGGGACCTAACTTTCACTTGGTGTGCTTGTAGTGAATCCAAAATCCGAGAAGGTAACTAAGGTAGTGCGTATAACACTCCAAATTGACATTCTAGAATCTTTTGTACTCTTGTACAAACTTATTATAATTATAATAATAAATATTAATTCTAATATTGTGTAACCCTCCACAATAGTCTAGCACCCGATAATCTCCCCTGGAGAGGTGCGATTACTCCGGGTGGCTCACGGTCAACCAAGGGTCAAACTACTCTAACCCTGGTCAAACGGACCTGCGGAACCCATGACCTCCAATTTCCGATCCGAAGGTCCCTATGGGTTCTACTAGGTATAGGACACTTGTCCTGCAAGTTTGGTTCAGATCGGACGGTCGGATTACTCACGATCGCACGATCTGACGGTTAATATAAAATATAAACTTAAAATTATTATTCGGAACATCCGGGGCTCCGATTCACGATCCGTGAATTCCTACTCGATCCTAGAATTACATAGATTAACATATATTAAATTTGGGACCATCCAACGGTCCCAACCTATCGAACCCGGATAACGCACAATATGCGATTATCCGTTCGATAGTCAAACGACGTCCGAATTGAGATCCGCGAAATCCTACGCACTCGTGACAACCTAAGGATCTCATCGGAACACAGTGCTATTTTTCTACAGTGCCCACACGCCGCCGCACGCGCCGGCAGCGCGTGGGTGCCCAAATCGATAACGCTTCTCCGGGAATCTCAAAACCACGGCTCCAAACTCCTACCCTAGGTATAACACCCTATTTGGAGCCACTTTTGTTCTTGGACCTACCCCAAAAAGTGGCCGGAAATGGCCGATCACGGCGGCCGAAGTTCGGCCAATTTTCAATTCGAAAATCGAATTGGTTACGCTAAGAATCGATCTAAACCTACCCAACCATCAGCTAGAGCATCCAGAAGGGAAGAATTTCCATACCTTGATCGCCAGAATGGCGGCCGGAGGAGGGAGATCGGCGGCCGTGAAGATCCGGCGACATCCGGGGGAAAATTGCCATTTTCCGGCGGCTGGAGCGGCGGCCGATGTCGGGGATGGGCTGGGTCGTGACGCCGAGGTCGAACCGGTTCTTTTGGCACCGGCCCCGTCCGCAGCCGCGGCCGGTGGCCGGAGTTACGAGGAGAGAGAGAGAGAGAGAGCCGACGGGAGAGAGAGAGGGAGATCGCGGGAGAGAGAGAGAGAGAGAGAGAGAGAGAGAGAGAAACCAGATTTTTATATAAAAAAAATCCCATTTCGAAATATTTACGATTGTGCCACTGGGCTTCTTTTGACCATATCTCTCTCATTACAACTCCGATTCGAGCCCACTACGTGTCTATGAACTCGTCTCAGTACGACCTATCCAAAAATACTAGTCACTGCCCCAAACTCTCTCCGGTTAAAAATATGACTAAAATACCCTTAATTAATTAATTAATTAAATAAGGGTTAAATTTGGGGAAATTTGGGGTCGGGGTGTTACAAATATAATATATGCATCTCATAGGTAAATATAGGACTAGTTAATCCTCCCTTTCTACATGGGATTAGTAGTCCCCTCCTAAGGAGGTGTTTTTGGTGGGCCCGATACTAGCAATCCCATCTAAGACTAGAATTAAATGAAACAAACATGGTACTAAATTTAGTCTAAGCCAGTCCAAACCAAGCCTGTGTACCAAACGACCCCTAAGAGAATAAGGTTTCATATAGGGACTACAAGTACTAGCTCAGAATTCCTATATCTATTAAGGAGCAGCTATACCTCTCTATGCAATCCTTTTCTTCAGCTATGGATGTCAGCTCAAGTTGCTCATAAAAATGGAAGCTAAATCCTCAGCTCCATCACCTCATGACTTCAGGAACTGTGCATAAGAAACTTTCATCTTTAAAATCAAAATTTAATCTATCAAGTTGCTCATTCATTCCATGAATATCCTTAAAAACAAGCTTTTATCTTTTGAAGTTTGATATAGTAAGTGTTTCAATTTGCGAGAAATTGATTGACGAAGGATTCGATGGTGTAAGGATTTGCAAAGAAAGTATAAGGACTTTCTAAGAAACCGATTCTCAATTTGTTAAGTGAAAACAATTTTTCAGTTTAACTTTAATTACAAAACTAACAAATAACATATGCAAGCTTCCTTAAGGCTTACAAACAATCTGCAAACTATCACACCTTTGTGGCAAGAGATCACTTATAGCTTAAAAATAAATTACATGTTATTTTGTGTCATCATAAACAAATTACAAGATAGATTCTATTTGTTGAAGAAACTTATCAAATAATTTAGGTATGACGCAATTTTGGTTATTTCTTTAGAGCACTTCCACCCATTTGCCATGACAAAGGGCAAAGGCAAGGCAAGAGTTGTTACTATTCACGTGAATAATGGCAACCATTGCAAAAGGTTGTGGTGTTTCTACCCTTTGCCATGACAACCACTATTCACATGAGATATTAGGAGAGGAATTTGTATAGGGTTTTGGTGTGAAAAGTGAAGAATATGACTAAGTATTTACTACAAAAAATTTTCTGAACTTTTTAGTATTATTTTTTAGGGAAACCTAGGCTAGAGGTCAGGCTAGTTTGGCCTGTGAGCTGGCCCAGTCTCGTGGGACCCACAGCTTGCCAGGGCAAGCTTGGCCTACTGGAAGCTGTTGCCTGGGCTCGAGCCCTGTCCTGCCAGGGCTGGGGTTTATTGCTGGAAATGCTCTTAGGGTTCGAGTATTTAGGCTTAGTTTTGTTAAGAAAAATTTGTTGATTCTCAGATGTAACACCCCGACTCCAAATTAAACCTCTTATTTAAATTATTTAATAATTTAAGGGAAATTACAAATTTACCCTTGAGACAAAGGCATTTTGGTCATGTTCTTAACCGGAGAGAGTTTGGGGCGGTGACTAGTATTTTTGGATAGGTCGTACCGAGACGAGTTCATAGACACGTAGTGGGCTCGAATCGGAGTTGTAACAAGAGAGATATGATCAAAAGAAACCCAGTGGCACAATCGTAATTATTTCAAAATGGGATTTTTTTTTATAAAAATCAGATTTTCTCTCTCTCTCTCTCTCTCTCTCTCTCTCTCCTCGTATCTCCGGCCACCGGCCGCAGCTGCTGACGGGACCGGTGCCAAAAGGACCGGCTCGGTCTCAGCGTCACGACCCAGCCTTCCCCCGACATCGGCCGCCGCTCCAGCCGTCGAAAAATGGCGATTTTCGCTCAGTTTTCGCTCGAACTTCACCGGCTCCGATCTCCCTCCTCCGGCCGCCATTTCTGGCGATCAAGGTATGAAAATTCATCTGTTTTGCATGCTCTAGCTGATGGTTGGGTAGGATTGGATCGATTCTTAGCGTAGCCAATTCGATTTTCGAATTGAAATTTGGCCGATTTTGGGATGGCAATTCCGGCCAATTCCGGTCAGGTTTTGGGGTAGGTCCAAGAACAAAAGTGGCTCCAAATAGGGTGTTATACCTAGGGTAGGAGTTTGGAGCCGTGGTTTTGAGATTTTCCGGCGAAGCTTTATCGCTTTGGGCACCCACGTGCTGTCGGGGCGTGCGGCGGCTCGTGGGCACTGTAGAAAAAGTGGCACTGTGTCTGGATGAGATTCTTAGGTTGTCACGAGTGCGTAGGATTTCGCGGATCTCAATTCGAACGTCGTTTGACTATCGAACGGACGATCGCATATTGTGCGTTATCCAGGTTCGATAGGTTGGGACCGTTGGATGGTCCCAAATTTAATATATGTTAATCTAGGTATTTCTAGGATCGTGTAGGAATTCACGGATTGTAAATCGGAGCCCCGGATGTTCCGAATAATAATTTAAAGTTTATATTCTATATTAACCGTCAGATCGTGCGATCGTGAGCGATCCGACCGTCCGATCCGAACCAAACTTGCAGGACGAGTGTCCTATACCTTATAGAACCCATAGGGACCTTCGGATCGAAAATCGGAGTTCGTAGGCTCCGCAGGTCCGTTTGACCAGGGTTAGGGTAGTTTGACCCTTGGTTGACTGCGAGTCTCCCGGAGTAATCTCACCTTTCCAGGGGGATTATCAGGTGCTAGACTATTGTGGAGGATTACACAATATTAGAATTAAATTATATAATTATAATTATATATGTTTGTACAAGAGTACAAAAGAGTCTAGAATGTCAGTTTGGAGTGCTATACGCATTATCTTAGGTACCTCTCCCGATATTGGTTACACTACAAGTACCACCAAGTGAAAGTTAGGTCCCACGTGGTGTAGGTTATTCGGCGTGCGGACAAGCCCCATACGTGGCGTTGGTTGTACAGGCGTATGGGGAGATGTGATATGATGTTCAGGTCTCACGTGGCGTAGGTTATCCGGCGTTGAGACAGGCCCCATACGTGGCGTTGGTTGTACCGGCGTATGGGGAGATTATGTATATTGTGTTGAGATCGCACGTGGCGTAGGTTATCCGGCGTGTCGACAGACCCCATACGTGGCATTGGTTGTACCGGCGTATGGGGAGATGGGATATGATGTGCAGGTCTCGCGTGGCGTAGGGTATCCGGCGTTAAGACAGACCCCATACGTGGCGTTGGTTGTACCGGCGTATGGGGAGATATTATGATAATATGGCATAGTCGCACGTGGCGTAGGTTATCCGGCGTGTTGACAGACCCCATACGTGGCGTTGATTGTACCGGCGTATGGGGAGATTATGTGAAATACAGAGAAATGAAATAAGGTATCGCCTAAGTGTGGAATTGGGTCTTATGGAAGAATTACGTGTGGCTTGATCCCTCAAGGAGGGTACGTAGGCAGCCTAAGGTTATTAGGTGCAGCCGCAGACTAAATGTTAGTCATAATTTACATTTGAATTGTTGCCTTGTTTAAGGCATGAATTGTTTTGTTAGCGTGTTTGGTAGTTAGATGAGAATTATTGGAAGGCCGAAAGCCGTTGGTGTGAATTACATGAAATTATATTGTGCATGCTTGCTAGTTGTGGATATTAAATGTGTTTTTATGCATGTTGAAATTTTGAGAAATGTCTAATTTATAGAGGAGACACTGCCGAAATTTCGGCAGGAAGTCTCGGTCTTTAGTAAGTGGGCCTGGCATCGGGATGATGTCGAGAATTCCGAAGGGTTCGCCTCGGGTTTTGAAAAATTCGGGGTGGGTCCTTTCATCAAAACAAAAGCAAGTTCCTATCTAGTACAAAAATTACCAAACAAAACACAATATGAGAGAAAACCCTAAAATTACAGTGAACAGTGTCTAACCCTAAAATTACAGTGAACAGTGTCTTTGACGTGAACAATGTTTAAGAATTTTTGTGTCCGTTTTTAACCCAAAAAAACTTTCTGAATAGGGAATGATGTAACTAATAGAACACACTGCGTTTCAGTGAGGTAAGGCCATTTTTAGGGTTTTAAGCTCATCTAGCAGGTGAAAAATGGGTTTAAGGTTTTGAAGATATGAAAAATCAATTGAAACATGCTTTTTCCATATTCTTTAATATTCATAGTATTTAGAAAACATCTTATCATCAAAATTTTAAACATAACTAAAATAGTGATGGCATCAATGGATAAAGAAATTGCAATAGGCATGCTTGGAAAACGATCTCAGTGTGTGTGAGTAACCATGTGCTCTGATACCAACTGTTAGATTTTCTGTATGTGTTCATGATCTTTCACACAACCTAAAATACATATAAGACATACCTGGCGTCATCTTCCTTGAGTACATGATCTCTGAACTCATCCAATCGCAACAGCATCATGAGCAAAAGACATGACCATCTTAAGACTTCTGCTCTCTCTCAGAAACTGTTCAACTCTCTCTTTATGATGAGATTAGGGTTGGAGAACATATCTGACAAGAGCAAGGTCTTAAGCTTATATAGGGCTAGGTCAAGTCGTCTCTACTCATCACCAAGGGCCAACTTGACTAACACTCTAAGCACATCAAGCAACGGTTCACGCAAAATGAAATAAATAGGACCCCTTTAATTGGCTTCAAAATTTTCCTTATTTCACAAAGTGTTGGGCCTCAAGGTACAATCTAATTCAAAACTTTCTTTAATATCTAATGCACCGATCTAAATAAGAATATAATCTACAATGATGAGAACTAAGTTTAGGAAACACATTAATTACTTCATAACTCCCCTAATTATTATTCCTTGTAAGCTTTGATGTGATATGATCCTACAAGTCTTGCGACCGCCCTTGACTGCTAAGTAAACCAACTCCCAGTATCGTGATTCCTATACCTAATACAAATAAGTTAGTACTGTAGTACATTAATTGGTCTATAAATAACTTCATTTCAATTCGATTCCATGAATTCTAGCCAGCTAGGGACACATTTATATGCTTCAATGATGAGAGGCACGTTCATAATCCTCATGTTTGCTGTGGGAACTTGGATCAGTTCTGCTCATGCAAGGGCTTTGATAGGTAAATTATCATATACGCTTTGATACCAAAAAAAGTGTGCATTAACAGCTTCGGAGCTCTTACCAAAGCCAATTTTTTCGATGTTTTAGTACAGATACGTACTATGTATGTATATATAATTCTTCTATTTTATTAACATTAATATCGAGTCTTTCATTTGTTCAAACAAAAAAAAAAAAGGGTTCATATAGGAGATAGGCCCTTATTGTATATGATACCAAGATTTTGCATGTTCAACAATTTACCTCATATATGGAAGAAAATGCGGGTAATTTATTGAATCCTAGTCATTGGGTTTTAATGAAGAAAAAATGAATTTTTGTCGAGAAAAAATAATGGGATTAGCTGTAGGTAAGAAAAAACTAGTTTTAAAGGGAAAAGTAAAATTTACTATAAAAAAAAAAAAAAAAAACATCGGGTCTGTCATTTAGCTGTGCTCGCTAGTTGTCCACATTTGAAGGGTCAACCAGAAAAGCAATTTTCTAAAATAATTCATGCTGTCATCGTATGATGAAACAATTTAATCGATAATCATCATCATCATCATCAATCCTTATCCCTATCATCATTATATCAACAGAAAAACAACAATAGTTGATAGATTTGGTTTTGTTGATGCCAACCATTTTTATTGTGTGTATGTTCAGATCAAAGTCCTTCCAAGCATCCCCCGTCTTCTTTCCTTGGTACAGAAAACATTGGAAGTAAGTTTTTCGTGACCAAGACAGGTTTGAATGGAAATTATACCCGAAGGTCCAAATCCCCGCCTCCTCCGCCCAAAGCAGCACCAACACCAAAGCAAACACCGACGATCGCCAATATACTCGAGAAATCTCCTCCGAGCAGTCGATACATATCTTCAGCTTGAGGGAGATAGTGGACGATGGAATAATGGAGTCAGTGTAAATGTGTGATATAAATTAGTCTTCCAAGTTTATCAGTACGTAATTTCAATTTTAAGGTGTGTTTAATTAGTTTGATGTCTTGTTTGTGCTTCAGCCATGTTTAATAAAGTTAATACATAAACCTCGCTGAGTTTAATTCATGGCGCATGTATACATCCAGATGTTACTACGTTCATACCAGTTTTAAGTAGGTTATGCAAAAATACTGCGTTGGAGAGGAAGCAACAAACTGCCATTTTTGCTTCAAACCCACGATTTATTTTTGAGCAAGTGAAATAGATTAAGTCAAATTTTTAAATATGTTAATGAAATTAACATGGTGGATGGGTCAAATTTGTTCAGCTTCATCTCATTGTGCTGTGTTTGTGATATGCATAAATTACTCTGGTCTATAAAAACAGAAGACAAAAAGTACTAGTGTCTTTTCACTGGGACATGACATTAACACATATGATAAACTTTTTTAGTATTTCTAGTCTTACCCTGGCTGACCCTGGCATCCCCGTGCCTGGGAAGTTTTTCTCCTCTTTTCAGTACACTAGCGCTGACTGTGATAAGATCCTACAAGTCTTAGAGCATTTCCACCAGTTGCCCCTTGCCATAGCAAGATGAGCTCTAGGGCAGCCACTATTCACGTGAATAGTGGCTGCCTTAGTCCCCTCCAGTAAAATGTGTTTCCAGCAGTTGGGACTTGCCATAGAAAATACTATTCATTTTTTTATTTTTTTCACAACTTTGTTTACTTAAACAATTAATTTGGATAATATTTTCGGATAAGATTTTTGGGTTCCTACGTGTCAATACTATTCATATCGGATAAGATTTTCGGTTTCAAATTTCAGATACATTTCAAAATTCAAATTTCAGATAAATTCAAAATGTCAAATTTCAGATACATTTCGAAATTCAAATTTCAGATAAATTTGAAATTTCAAATTTCATTTGAATTTCAAATTTCAGATAAGATTTTCACCCTCTAAGATTGCGCCGCGTGTCATATCTATCTGTGTACATTTTTCTATAAAACCAGAGGTTCAGCTCATACCTCCCACACCAGTTCTTCTCTACACTTCCATTTCTCAAATTTTAGATTTCATTCTCCATTCTCAATGGCAGACATGGAAGAGGTTTTGGAGAGGCAAGAGCAAGAAACTAGAGAAAGAATGCGTAGACGAGCTGCAAGCAAAAGGGCGCAGAGAGAACTAGATGAGCAACTTGGCATAGCAGTTGCTTTGCTGGAGGAAGAAAACCAGGGTCGTCGTGGTTCACGAGAAGGTCGTCGCCCAAATGTGGACAGACATAGACATTCTCGGGGTAAGAATCTTATGGAAGATTATTTTATCCCACAATCTCTGTACTCTGATGTTCATTTTCGAGGGAGATATAGAATGCAACCCCATTTGTTCAATAAAATCATGCATGATATTTGCAATTATGATGAATATTTTGTTCAAAAGAGAAATTGTGCTGGAAATTTGGGACTTCTTCCACAGCAGAAGTTCACAGCTGTGATACGAATATTGGCGTATGGGTCATCTGCTGATCAGGTGGATGAGATTGCTCGGATGGGGAAGTCCACTGTTTTGGAGAGCTTGGTGCGATTTTGTGATGCAGTGGAAACTCTGTACACCAGAGACTACCTTCGCAGACCTACGCCCAGGGACCTGCAAAGGCTTCTCCAAAAAGCTGAGTCTCGAGGATTTCCTGGCATGATTGGTAGCATTGACTGCATGCACTGGCAGTGGAAAAATTGTCCAATTGCTTGGCAAGGGGACTACGGAAATAGAAAAGGGCAGAAAAGTATCATCCTGGAAGCAGTTGCTGGTTTTGATACATGGGTTTGGCACGCCTTCTTCGGAGTTGCCGGATCTCAAAACGATTTGAATGTCCTAGGTCAATCCCCGGTGTTCAATGATGTTTTGAGAGGTGAAGCCCCAAATATCACATATGAAATTAACAATACCATCTACCAGAACGGGTATTATCTAGCTGATGGCATCTACCCGAGGTGGACAACATTTGTGAAAACAATTCCACATCCCCGATCCCATAAGCAAAAATTTTTTGCTCGCTATCAAGAGGGGTATAGAAAAGATGTTGAGAGGTGCTTTGGTATCCTTTAAGCTCGGTGGGCTATTATCAGGGGCGCGGCACGTCTATTTGATGAGGAGGTGCTTAGGAGTATAATGATGACTTGTATCATCCTCCATAACATGATTGTCGAAGATGAATATGATTACGATGCTGATGACGTGTATGAACCAAATCCCATGGATACGGCCCTAACACGAATTTATGAAAAACCAGTGGGGCCAAATGGAGAACCAGTGCAGCATGAACCGTTGGTTAGAGACGGTAGTTTCATGCCCCATATGATTGATCGCTACACGGAGATGCAATCGTCGTATATTCATGAACACCGTCAAGTTGACTTGATGGAGCATTTATGGGCGGTGAAAGGCAATGAAGGAAATGAAGGTGAATGAAGTGAAGTGAAGAAGTTGTTTTTAATTTATTATGTTTATGTTTTATGTTGTTTATTTTTTGTGCTTTGGTTGTGGGTTGTTTATTTTTTATGCTTTGGTTGTGGGTTGTTTATTTTTTATGCTTTGGTTGTGGTTTGTTTTTTATGTATGGAATGTTTTGAATAAAAAGAATTTTTGTTGAATATTTTCTTTATTGACTAAAAGAAAAGCAATACAACTAATAAAATAAAATACATGAATTAAACAAAACAAAAAATACAATGAAATCAAAGGCAAGTAAACTAAGACATGAAAGGCAAACAAACTATTTTAATGGTTTCCATCATTTAACCAATCCGTGTTGCTAGGTCCATCGTCACGAAAAAGTCTTCGTCTCATAACATCCCTTCGTTCTACCTTCCAAAATTGTTTTGTTTCAGGGGACATATGGCTTGTATCCATGGCCATGGTTTTCCGATCTTTTTTTTCAATGTTTTGTTCGCATACATACTCCCTTTCTTTGCGTACATACTCCCTTTCTTTTGCATATCCGACTTGAATAGCCATATCGTGCTCTTGTTGTTTCAAGTCCATTTCAATTCTCATGGCTTGGTGCTTTGAAAGTTCCTCCAAAAATTTAGATGCATTCTTGCTAGAATTACTCCCTCTATTCGCCTTCGCCGCCTTTCTCCCAATAGGCCTTGGCTCCTTTTCAATGGGTGAGTCTTGACTCATTGGGGAATTAATAGGTGAATCCGATGCCGGCGTCTCATGAAGTGGAGTCTCGTTCAAGACTACCGTCGGACCGGTTGGAATAATTTGGAATCTCTTACAAGTCTTCACCACCTCCCAACAATGGGTATGGTTGAAACTTTTTTTCCCTTGCCCTGTAGCACCAAACCACATTTGAGCTTGCATAATCTATAAAAAAAAATTAAATGGAAATGCAAGAAACTTTAAAAAATATTGGCAATGCAACATGTAAAAAAAAACTAATGCAAATTTAATAAATTTAAAAAAAATGCAACATGTATAAAAAAAAAACTAGAGACATATTAACAAAATATATAAATTGCAAGAAACATTTAAATAAAAATTAATATGACATAGAAATTAATAGAAGGAAAATGACAAATAATTTACCTCACTGCTAAGGTTTTCTCCGCTTCGATGCTTGTCCATCGCTTTTCTAAGGCATTTCTCCATTTCGCCAACTCTTTATTAAGAACTTTCCACCTACTGGATAATGCCATTTCTGTACGTGTAGAACCAATTGCCCTTTCACAAAATGCTTGATGAATTTTTTTCCACATATGAGAAAATTTCATCTCATTGCCCGTTATGGGACAATGACTAACTTGGACCCAAGCCTCACACAAGCTAACATCTTCCATCATGCTCCATGCCCCTCCATTTTCATTAGAAGAACCCATATTATGATAGAAAAAAAAATACAACTTCAAAGTGAAAAAAATATTGAATAGAAAGTGAATAAATTTTGAGGAGAAAGTAAACAAAAGTAGAAGGAGAAGAAAATATATGAGGATTTGGTGTTAAAAGTGAAGAGTATTGGTTAGTATTTATACACAAAAAATTCAGTAATTTTTGTGTATTTTTTAAAAAAAAATTCGATTTTTTTTAAATTTTTTATTGCAGAAAAATTGGCTGCTGTTGGATTGAAGAAAAAATTCGAATCGGAGCGACCAGAGGTTGCCACATGTCAAGTAGCCGTTGGCGGCTACTGTAGCGGTGAATTCGAATTTTTTTTTAGCAATGACGTCATCGCCCTCGGGCCCGAGCTCGGGCCGAAATCGCCTTCGGGCCTGCCCAGTCTGGTGGACCCCACGCTCGCCCGGGCTGCTTCTTCACTGCTGGACCTCCTTTTTTTGCCCAAACACCCCCCCCCCCCCAGCCCGAGTCCACCTCCTCTGCTGGACTTGCTCTTAGGAATGCCCTTGACTGCTAAGTTTACCTACTACCAGTCAGTTAGTGTGATATACATTTACATTGGTTCGAAACCAATTTAATTTATTAAATTCGCATCCGATTCAATATAGATTGGATTGTGAATTTTTCAATATGATCCAATCATATTAGATGTTTAAATCTGATCCAATTGATTGGATTGGATTGGATTGGATTAGATGATCGGTTTTGATAATGGTAAAAGACATTAATGAAATATTAAACATTTATCCTTAGGTTTAATCTAATCAAACATATTAATAGACATAAATGTAAAATATAAATAAAATACTAAAGAAAATTGTTTTGATTATATAAAATATTAAACATGAATTAAACGACAGTCTTGCAATTTGTAGGAAACCATGAATGCTTCAAGAATGAGAGATGTCTTGCTGAATCTGATGATTGTGTTTGCTATTTGTTAGCACTTAGACCGGTGCTGCTGAACTGGTCATCAAACTTTTCCTGTCTTCCTCTGTGCATGGTGACACATAATTAATTATCATGACTTTGGAACCAAAGCATTCAGAATTCCATGTGATTTTCTTCCCTTAATATAATTGTATTTCCAGTAACATACAATGAATCAAACCAGAGCTCTTAGTTATGATAACCATGGCGGAAAAAGAATATTCCAGATCTAGTTTTAGAGAGAGGAATGAATAGAAAAGTAATGCTCTGTATATTTCTCAGAAGTGGTCTCTTACATCATAATGAAATGAACTAAACCAAAGCTTATATAGCTGCTTAGCCATTACTTCTTCACTAAGCTAACATACTTAACAGACTAACTAATCAAACTAATAAGCACGTCAAAAGCTTACAGATGTGCCACCTCAGCAAGGACACGTGTCAGCGCATCATACTGTTATCATCCCCCCTCACTCTTAGCTTGGGGTGAGCCAAGACTGAGATTGGAAGAGTGTTTGACAAAAAGAGGACTATGAAGACCCTTTGTAAGAATATCAGCCAGCTGTCTAATCCATGAAATCTCTGCAGCACAATGAGCAAGAGCGCGATACTCTGCTTCTGTGGAGCTGCTTGAAACTGAAGCCTGCTGCTTGGAAGCCCAAGAAATTGGATTATGTTGATGCGAAAAAGTGGTTCGGCACGTATTTCGTCAACTTAGTTATATTATGCCTTCGGCAGGTGACTATCTTCGGAAGACGTCTTGCTTCAGAAGGGTGAGTACCTGCAAAAGGACGCGTTCGGTAAGTCCTTGGGGTACCGGTGTGGTACCGGCCGAAGGCTCTCCGATGCTTTAGTAAGTACGGTTTTAGTAATGTTAACTGACAGATCAATCGGTAGCGTACCGTTCGTTCTCCGTCCCTTCCTTTTGGGGATAGGGGTCTTCTTAAATAGGCCTTGGGAGGTGTGCATTGTGCTCATATTTCCGATGTGGGACTGTGGACACGGATTGTGAGCATGACACGTGTCCGATGGTAAAAAAGGGCCAAGATAGACGGCTTCGGTAGGAAGCATGCCGAAGGGGTTCTGTGATCAATATCGATCATGTCCACGTGTTCGGTGGTCATAGGCCGTTTATTTCCGGTATAAACAGATTATGACCAAGAAAAACTGCATAGCCAGTAGTAGATCGACGAGTATTGGGGTCGCTTGCCCAGTCGGCATCACAATAGCCGGAGAGAAGCATAGTGCCAGGAGAGAGAGTGATCCCATACTGCAAAGTGCCTTGCAGATACCGGAGAATTCGTTTGACAAAACCAAAATGGATATCGGTGGGATTATGCATAAACTGGCAAACTGTATTAACTGCAAAGGCTATGTCTGGTCGAGTAAAAGTTAAATATTGTCGTGCAGCGACAATACTGAATGTAAGTCTTATAAATTTGGCATTCCAAGCACGAGGGGCTTGTTTTAAGCCATATAAGGACTTCCAAAGCTTGCAAACAAAATCAGGATATGTAGGATCAACAAAGCCTTGAGGCTGCTTCATAAACACTAACTCTTGAAGCTCACCGTGAAGAAAGGCATTCTAAACGTCAAGTTGATGTAATTCCCATTGAAATTGACTACATACTCAAAATAAAACGAACTGTAGTATGACAAACTACAAGGCTGAATGTTTCGTCATAATCCAAGCCATATTCTTGGCTATACAATTATGCCACGAGCCGAGCCTTATATGGAGAAATGGTGCCATCTACATTCCTTTTAATCTTAAAAATCCACTTGCACCCTACAATGTTTGTGTTAGAAGGAGAAGGAACTAAAGTCCAAGTGCCTTGTTGTTCAAGGGCTTGAATTTCTTCAGACATGGCTTGCTGCCACTAAGGCTTTCCAAGGGCTGCCTTAAAATGAGAAGGTGTATCTAGTTCAGTAACATAATGAAGTTGAGTAATAAAGCTTGAGAATTCAGGAAAGTGCCTGTGTTACCAGACTTAGATCAAGTCTGCATAGGATGGCAATTATTGGTACCGGCGTGCATTGAATTAGTAGATGTCTCAGAAGATTCAGATAACGAGGCAATATGAACTCCAGCTGGTCATCTGATATTACTGGCAGCATCGAGGCAGAAGAGGGTGTAGCACCAACAATTGTAGGAAAATCAAAAATTGCAGGAGAAAACCTGTGTGATGTAGTAGATGTAAGCTAAATATGTTGCATATAAGAGAACACTGCCTTGTTCTGTAGCCATTGGAATGATTGAAAGAGCAACTTGACACACAGCACTTCTCCTCAATATCGCTTTCTGTATACTCTCTCACAGATAGGGTATGAGCTCTTTTGAGTGGGGTAATACGATATGAGCAGGGACTATGTATTTATATGCATCAGTCGGGACTCCTTGCCCATCAAGGAGTCCTCAACCTCTCCTTATTGCATCAGAATTAGGAGTTCTAATCCACTATAAATTAGGAACCTTAGCAGTCTTGGACTTGAACTGAAACACTTCTCTCCAAGACTTACAAGTCCAATTAAAATCAAATTCCTAGTCTCCACGTTGGTTTGGAACTCTATGTTGATTAGCAGACCACTTGAGTGAGATTTAAAACATAAAAATCTTACATTCTCCCACTTGGTCAATAATCAACAAAACCATGTTTTGACTACTTTATGGCCATGGAAATCGATTAAACTGTATTCCTAAACAAGCTCTTGGTCAACTATGAAAACAAGCATTGGATCATCAAGGTGCCTTGAATATAAAACATCCAGGACCTTTATAACCACATACACCTATCTGCAAAGCCACATAAAGCTTCCGTCAAGATTAGAACACAAGATGAACATGACTTTTCTTTAAAATGCTTTATATATCATTACCATCTGCAGTCCATTCTTTAAGAGATTACAAGATCTCCCTTTCCAAAATAACTCTTTCGTGAGTAAGTACCTAGTGTAGTTATTGAAGCTAGCTTGTCTACACTTGATACCAACTGAAATCACTTGTTTAAACAAATTAAACACAGAATCAAATAATAAGAAAACTGCACTTTAAGTGAAACTCAATCAAGGTTCTCAAATAACAAAATGCAAGCTACCAAAATGAAAAACTAGATTCTATAACAGACTCCCACTAGTCCTCCCTATCAAAACTGGACACCAATCCCATGCTCCGTACATGTCCATGAAAAACACCATTTGGCAGACCCTCAGTTAACGGATCAGCGATCATGAAATGTGTACCAATATGATCAAGCTTCACAAGGCCATCCCTAATATTTTCTCTAACTGATAGATATTTAAACTTCAAATGTCTAGTGCCTGATGATCTTTTGTTGCTTTTGGTGAAGAACACTGCAGCACTATTATCATTCCAAATCTGAACTGGTCTTTCAATTGAGTCAACAACCCTCAAACTTGTGATAAGGTTCTTAAGCCAGATAGCTTGACTTGCAGCTTCATAACAAGCAATGTATTCAGACTGCATAGTGGAGGTTGCAGTGTGTGTTTGCTTCACACTTTTCCACAAGACAGCTCCTCCTCCAAAAAAAAATACATAACCAGAAGTGGACTTTAAAGAATCCACACATCCTCCTAAATCTGCATCTGCATAACCAACTAACTCCAGATTCTGAACTTGCCTATAAACCAAATTGTAACTTTTGGTTCTCTGTAAATATCTTAAAACTTTCTTTGCAGCCACCCAATGTGCTTGGCCTGGGTTGGACTGAAATCTCCCCAAAACACTTACTGCAAAAGCTAAGTCTAGTCTAGTACAGACTTGAGCATACATCAAACTTCCTACAAGTGAGGCATAGGGCTTGTCAACCATTTCTAATTTTTCTTGTTCAGTTTTAGGTGATTGTTCCATACTCAGTTTGTCTCCTTTTGAGAAGGGCACATCTCCACCTGCACAATTCTCCATATTAAATCTTCTCAACACCTTCTCTATGTAACCTTTTTGGGATAATCCAAGCAATCCTCTCTCCCTGTCACGGCTGATATCAATACCAAGTACATAAGAGGCTTCTCCAAGGTTTGTCATATCAAAAACTTTTGACATAAAAACTTTGGTATCATGTAGTAAGGTCAAATTTTTGCTTGCCAAGAGAATGTCATCCACATAAAGTATCAGAAAAATAACATTTCTCTCACTGACTTTAATATATATACATTCATCCACAGGGCTTTCACTGAAACCATGAGACCTCACCACCTCATCAAATTTTAAATACCATTGTCTAGAAGCTTGTTTCAATCCATAAATGGATTTCCTTAATTTGCAAACCTGATCTTCTCTCCCTTCTTGAATGAAACCCTCAGGCTGCTGCATGTAGATCTCTTCATAGAGGTCTCCATTCAAGAACGCAGTCTTTACATCCATTTGATGGAGGTAGAGATTGAAATGAGCTACCAAGGCCATCATGACTCTAAACGAATCCTTTGTAGAGACTGGAGAAAATGTCTCATTGTAATCAACTCCTGCCTGCTGTGTGAATCCTTTTGCAACTAGCCTAGCTTTGTATCTGTCAATGAGACCCTTGGAATCCCTTTTAGTTTTGAAAATCCATTTGCACCCTATAGGTCGACATCCTTGAGGCAATTGAACCAATTCCCATACTTTATTTTTCTCCATTGAATTTAACTCGGATTTCATTGCCTGCAACCATTGCTCATTTGCTGAACTTGTCAAAGCTTGTTTAAGGGTAATGGGATCTTCCAGGCATGGATCATTTTGCTCAGATTCTTGAAGATAAACATAGTCGCTGGACAAGGCTGATCTTCTGGTTCTTTTTGATCTTCTCACTTCTTGCTCTTCTTGTAAATTATATTGGTTTTGTGGCTGTGCATCTATATGGATTTCTGGTTGGTTAATATTCATCTCAACTGGTGCATTGACATCAACTTGGTGCATTTAAGGCACCGTTTCCTGAGGTGCTGTTTCTTCATTTGGCAAAATAGTATTTGGTAGAACTATATAGTCCTCTTCTTCAATTTCTTTAGACTGCATGATATTGCTGTCTGTTAGTTCATCAAAATCCAATGTCCTATCTTCAACGTTTTCACTTTCTTCTTCTATAAAAACTGCTCTCCCAGTTTCAACAAATCTGGTTGTATTATTTGGACAGTAGAATGATATCCTTTCGTCCTTTCTGGATACCCCATGAAAAAGCAGCTAGTTGTTCTAGCATCTAGTTTCTTTTCCAAAGGGTTATACAACTTGGCTTCAGCTTTACATCCCCAGACTTTTATATGGTTCAGACTCGGTTTTCTTTTGTTCCAAAGCTCGAAGGTATTTGATTCACACTCTTAGTTGGTACTCTATTGAGAATATAATTTGCTGTTTTCAAGGCTTCTCCCCAAAGAAAAATAGGAAGATTTGAACTGGCAATCATGGATCTCATCATATCTTTGAGGGTTCTGTTTCTTCTCTCAGAGACTCCATTTTGTTGTGGAGTTCTAGGGTTTGTATATTGAGCCACAATGCCTTCTTGTTGAAGAAATCTTGCAAAGGGTCCAGGATTTCTTCCAGCTTCATCAAATCTGCCATAAAACTCACCCCCTCTATCCGATCTAACTACTTTGATTTTGAGATCAAGTTGATTTTCAACTTCTGCTTTAAACACTTTGAACATGTCTAGAGCATTTGATTTTTCTGCTATCAAATACACATAACCAAAACGTGAGAAGTCATCTGTAAAAGTGATAAAGTACTTGAAACCATCATGAGTTTGTGTTGGAAAAGGACCACAAATATCAGTATGAATGAGTTCTAACAGATTGGTATTTTTAATTGCCCCTTTCTTCCTTGCATTTGTGAGTTTTCCTTTTACACAACTGATGCAAATTTCATTCAATTCATCCAAGTCAAGTGGCGGCAACACATGTTCTTTGCAGAGAGTTCTAATTCTATCTTTGGAAATGTGACAAAGTCTTTTATGCCATAAGTTAGGTGATTCATTTTGGCTTTGTGTTTTGCTGGTGCTTACAACATTCATAACATGCTCAGATTCTTTGATATTTAAAGAAAACTTGCCATTCACAAGAGTTCCATTACCAACTGAAATTTTATTCTTCAAAATAGAAAATCCAACATCATTGACTACTACTTCGAACTTAGCTTTAACAAGCCTAGCTACTGACACCAAATTCCTTCTCATGGAAGGTACATAAGCTACTTCAAATAAATCCAAAATAAAACCAGACTCTAACTCAATCTTAACTGCTCCAATGAATTCCACTTCTACTTGGACTCCATTGCCAACGAACACCTTTAGTTCATCCTTGTTTGGCACCCTCTTGGTTGTGAACCCCTGCAAGGAATTAGAAATATGTATTGTTGCCCCACTGTCAAGCCACCAGCTATAGTGTGATATATCAATTAAATTTGATTCAAAACAAACTTGGATTTCATTACCTTTAGCTTGCCTCTTTTCCAACCACCTCTTGTACCTACGACACTCTTTCTTCATGTGTCCAAACTTTTTGCAGAAAAAACACTTAACTCCAGTCGCACCTACTGCCTTTGAACCTTTGTCATTGTTCTTGGTTTTTCCAGCAGCATTGTTTTCCTTATTTCTTTCCTTGTATCCATCTTTCTTGATAGGTTTCATGTCTTGGACCAGATTGACATGATTGAGAGATTTCTCCTTCTTAATGTTCTGTTCTTCCTGAACACAGATTGCAATCAATTCATTGAGAGACCATGACTCCTTTTGTGCAACATAAGAACTTTTGATTTGCTTGAAATCTGTAGGCAGTGAGTTGAGTGCAAGGTGAACCAACATATTGTCATCTATGTTGACTCCATAACCCCTTAGATTCATACCAATATCGATCATGTTTAGAATGTGCACCCTAACACATCCATTGCCAGCATACCTCATGTCTGTCAGTTTGTTGATCAGGGATCCCATCTCAGCTTTCTCAGATTCCTTAAATTTCAGGCTAATTGACTCTAGGAATTCCTTAGCATTGTTGGAAGGTGGAATACCTCCTCTCACAGTTTGTGACATAGACTTGAGCATGATCAAAATAGCCATCCTATTTGCCTTTTCCCATTTGGCAAAGTGAGCTTTTTCCTCTGCAGTTGCTCCTTCAGCAGGCTTTTCTGGAGCTTGCTCTCTTATAGCCAAGTCATAGTCTAGAAATCCCAGAGCCATCTCAAGATCCCTTTTCCATTTCTTATAGTTTGATCCATTGAGGGTTTCGATGGTGTTCAAGTTGGTAGCAAAAACTGTAGGAGTTTATTGAAACAAATAAACGCATAAATCAAAACTGTCCCCAAATAATCTGTACATTATCAATTTACACCTGTGGGCTGAGAATTGAACATGTTATAGTGATCACCAAAATATTTGATACATGAATTTCTTTCACAGGATGATTTCTCACATCTGTGGATTGAAAGTAATCACTGTTTAATTCAGATATCCCATATTTTGCATCACACCACAATGAATCACCATAACCATGATTACCAACATCTGTGGACAGAAGGCAATCAAGATTACAATGGTCCATTGTGTATTTCTCGATCATCTTTCTTGAATCCGAGATTCTTTTAATCAACCAAACCGCTGTGGCTTGCTTGGTTGATCCAAGATTTCTTGGATTCTTGATCGTGAAGCTTTCAAGCATGGATGACAAAAATCCTTATATATGAAACATGCTTAACAGATCTATATAAATAGAAGAGTGAAAATAGACACATACGATTAAAACTTGAATTCAGATTATTGAAAACATTATGTGTCGTTTCAATTATTAAGACTTTGTTAACATGCTAGGTTGAATTGCTTTTAGGTTCTAAAACATGCAACCTAAGCTCTGATACCACATGTAAGCTAAATATGTTGCATATAAGAGAACACTACCTTGTTCTGTAGCCATTGGAATGATTGAAAGAGCAACTTGACACACAGCACTTCTCCTCAATATCGCTTTCTGTATACTCTCTCACAGATGGGGTATGAGCTCTTTTGAGTGGGGTAATACGATATGAGCAGGGACTATGTATTTATATGCATCAGTCGGGACTCCTTGCCCATCAAGGAGTCCTCAACCTCTCCTTATTGCATCAGAATTAGGAGTTCTAATCCACTATAAATTAGGAACCTTAGCAGTCTTGGACTTGAACTGAAACACTTCTCTCCAAGACTTACAAGTCCAGTTAAAATCAAATTCCTAGTCTCCACGTTGGTTTGGAACTCTATGTTGATTAGCAGACCACTTGAGTGAGATTTAAAACATAAAAATCTTGCAGTAGAATCCATGCCAGTACTCGATAAAGATTGATACTCAGATGAAGAGTTTGATTGTGATGGCATAATGACAGGAACTGGTGAAATAACAGAATGAGAAACATGAGAAGGTTGTGATATAGACTGGGAACCATAGAATATTGTTGAACTTTGAAAGGGAATACATCTTCATTATAGATTACATGTCTAGAATTAGAATTTTCTGGTTCTGAGAATTGTAACAATAGACTCCTTTGTATCCCATTAAGAACCCTAAAAATACACACTGCTGGGGGCGAGGTTCAAGCTTGTGCGCATTGTAAGGTTTGAGCAAAGGATAAATTGCTGAACCAAATACTCTAAGAGAAAGCAAATCTGGTGATGTACCATATAACTTGGAATATGGAGACTGCATGTGCAGAACTCGGCTTGATATTCTATTGATTAAGAAAGTGGCATGTGTGACAGCATAGTACCAAAACTGAAGAGGTAGACTGGCTGTGTTTGGAAGAGCAAGAGCGGTTTCAATGATATGCCTATTCTTCTTCTCGGCTACCCCATTTTGCTGAGGGTATAAGTACAAGAGAGGTGATGAACGATGCCTTCAGATGCTAAGAATTCAATAAACACCTTACTAGTATACTCTTCTCCACCATCGGATTGAAAGAATTGAACATGAGCTTGATACTAATTAACAATAGACGCATAAAACTTGCTAAAGACTGAGAAAAACATCGGACATATTTATTAAGGGAAACATGGACATGAAACGTGTACAATCATCAATGAGAATAAGATAATATCTATAGCCACCTAAAGCGATACAAGCAGAAGGCCCCCCAGACATCATATTGCAATTTAGAAAAGGGTTTGGAAGATATTGTAGAAGAAGAGGGAAAAGGCAATTTATGCATTTTGCCTTGTAGACAGGATTCACAAAAGGAAGGTATGGAATCTGTAGAAACAGAAATGTGAGAATCCTTAAGCATGTGTTGAAGGACTTCATTAGTGACATGACCCAGTCAGAGATGCCAAAGTTTAGTCTTCACTTGCTGTCCAAGCAAAGCATGTGATCATGATGAAAGCGCAAAGTCTGTATTCTTGACTTGCTGATTGAAACAAACTGATGAGGTTGAGGAACCTACGGAAGAGACAGACTCTTTATTTACTATTGAAGAAACTAATGGAGCTAAGCAGTTCTTGGAGAGATCTTGAACACTAGTGAGGAGGATGAGGTTGATGAAAGAAATTGAGGTATGGAATAGAGACCTTTATTACTCTAACCTTGATACAGAAGTGTGTTGGTTTGTTTGTCCTGCACAAATATGTGAGGCTCATCAAAAGTAACTTTGTAATTGTTATCGCGACAGAGTTGATATATAGAGAGGAGATTTGCTGCAAGCTTATATATTGTATTCAAATGTAAAGTGCCTGGTAAAGCAGTTAAAGCAGAAGAACCAATATGATTGATGCACAGACCTTCTCCAGTCCCCACAGTAATCTTGTCATTAGATTGATAAGTAGCAAAAGCTTGCAAATTATGAATGTTTGGAGTCATGTGATGTGATGCCCCACTGTCAGCTATCCAAAGATTAGTTCGAGTAAATGTGGGAGAGATGTTGGTAGCTAGCAGAGATTGTAGAGGAGGAGTGCCTGTTAGAAATATACCCTTAAAGTTAACTAATTATGTGATAGTTAGAGTTAAGGACATCTTTGATAAAAGACATATTATGTTGTCAATGTGCAAGAAAGGTTGTTTTATACATTAAATCGTCCTATATTATCTTTTAATATGTAGAACAACCAAAGTTCAAAGAATACACAAGTGGATATGAGAGCTATGTAATGAGATTGCATACACAGAGACTTCTCATCATCCTTAAATCCTGAATATGTTCCTGGTTATAGGAATATTGATTGGTCGTCAATATTCCGCAAAGACCAGTACATGCAATATCCTCTCTATACGAGGGAATGGCAAGATCTCAAGTCATTAAGTGTGGAGACACATCGATATATGTGTAGGAGCTTGTAGAAGAACATGTACACTGAACGCGATCCAACACACACTACAAGAAAAAAGTCATTCAACAACACACATTGTGCGTTGTTGAAGGGTATCGACAACATGTGGCGCACGTTGTTGAAGCCGATGTTGTTAAAAAGTCCACGGCTTTCAACAACACGCTTCGCATGTTGTTGTTGATATTAGTGCTCGTTGTCAACACCATTAAATGCAACGCACGCATGTTGTGGAAGAGGCTTACAACAACGTGTTCAATGTGTTGTTGAATACATAATTAACAACGTTCATATGCACGTTGTTGTTAACTTTTTAACAACAGCCTTTGCACCTTGTGATATTAAATATTATTATTTTATAATTATTTCCAATTGCTATAATCACCTTATTGCATGAAAAATACATAATCCGTTTCATTTTTTGTTACCATTCCATCAACAAAAAACTGTATCAATTACTTATTAATATTCAAAAGCATACAATATCAAAAGTACAATAAAACAAAATAAAATCTAGAATATTGAAGTATTCTAGGACTTCTAACTACATGCCTAATTACAAGAATAAACCTAAACCAAATTTATATACATGATTATCCTACAAGTCAAGTTCTACATATCTATACACATGTATACCTTCATAATCACTAAATAAGGTACACTTAAGCTTCTCCTTTATAGTTCTTCCACTTTTATCAATATCAACAAACTCCTCATCGCATAATCCACCAAGCTCCTCCTTAACATGCTTCCAAGCTTTTTTCACCCTCTTAATATCTTCTGAAAAGGTTTGGACATAAAAACAAAGAGAATGATTTTCTAATCATAAACTATGTGCATTGAAGAAAGAAAAAAAAATGCACATGTCACTACTACAAAAAA